>NW_009228758.1:3107-78571 GCF_000690835.1 Fulmarus glacialis
AAAACAACAAAGAAAGTAATGACCCTTTACCAGATAAATCTTTCCAGCTTTCTATGGCTTAGCGACTCGAGCTAGAGCTTGTGTGCTTGTGTTTTAGTAATAGCCCTTAACAGATTTTTTTTTTTTTCTTCAATCAATCTCTCTGTTAAAAATGGATAAAGAATATAAATTCCTGTGTTTCATAGTATAAGGTAAAAATATGACCTAGAATCTCAGACATCTTGGTACTCAAGTCCCATTGCATTCAGATAGGAATTAGGTGCCTTAAATATCTCTGAAAGTCTGGGTTTAGCTGTCTGAGATTAAAACATACTTTTTACACATGCTTTTAGAGGGTAGGTTTTTGTCGCCTTCCTCCATGTGCAGCCCATTATCTCAGGGAGGATTCCAGTGGTGATAACAATGTTTCTCAATTCCTGGGCATACTTTCTTCACCCATGCCTTTTAATTGGGTAATGGGCTAACAAATATTTTAATACTTTGAATCTGCAATTGCTGAAAATAATAATAGTGAGAAATTCTAATGAATCTTTTTGCTGGATAGAACTCTGGTGATCTATACTTGCAAAATGTAGTACAAAATCTTGATTTACTTGTTAATTTGCTGAAGCATGTTTCGAGTGTCTTTAGCTGTTGGGCGTATCCCTGCTCACATTCAAGCAAAAACAATTCTTTCTATATGTTATAGAGAGTGTATACTGTGTTTCTGAACAATATTTATTTTGATTCTAAGACATTATATACATTTGTAACCTTACATAAATATATGTAGTAATAGAAATGTAGTTACATAAATATCTTAGATCCTGCTGTGTTTTGTTCAGAGAATTTTTTATTTACAGTAACATCAGGTGAATCATTAAGAGAGCATTGCAGCAGTTTGTATTACACATTAACTCTTATATTTCAATGTGCTTAGGTGACTCACAGTATTCCTGCCTGCATTGGTAGCATGACGATTAACAGCAAACAACTGGACAACGAGAGCCCCGTCTCCATCTTTGCTGTGAATAAATGCTATGTAACAGTGCAGGACGGTACTTTCTTTGATGGGAGTGGCTTTGCTGCTCTTGGTAAGTGTCATTAAATGAAAGCAGTACCTTACTGAATTAATGTTAATGAAAACGTACTCTTTTCAGGTCTTGCTGGAACTGTATGTAATTAATTGACTCCTCACACAAAGAGTGCATGCCCTGCATATGTATTTCTAACTGAGTCCATACGTCCAAAAGTGGCCATTTCTGCAAAGGGCTGTCTTCCACAAATGAAAGAGCTAATGATTCTAGCACTGGGAAAGAAATGAACTACCTCTTTCCTCAGCTAAGAATATCCATGTTCATGATGTTAAGTTAAGGACTGTTAAAGGGTATGGAGACAAAAGATGTAGGGGACTTGTGAAGTAACGTGAAGGATTACATTTTTATTACATTATTGTGCCAAGGGAGGTTTAGATTGGAAGTAGGAAATTAGGAAAAATTTCTTTACTGAAAGAGTGGTCAAGCCTTGGAACAGGCTGCCCAGGGAAGTGGTTGAGTCACCATCTCTGGAAGTATTTAAAACACGTGTAGATGAGGTGCTTAGGGACATGGTTTAGTGGGCATGGTGGTGTTGGGTTAACAGTTGGACTTGATGATCTTAGAGGTCTTTTCCAACCTTAATGATTCTATGATTCTATGATTTGTGCTCTTTACTGTTTCTTACAAATGAGATAGAATGTATTAAATCTAAATTAATGAAAGAAAACTTATTTGGGAATTTATCTTTTCCAGTATAAAATGTGAATTATGACTTTGGAAAACTTACTTTCCATAGGTTCTGCAAGGTCATATCCTAGCAGAGTAATTAACAAGCTTTTTAGGCCTTTTAACGACAATGTATGTATTCTACTTTGTACTGAGGATTACAAGTCTTCTGTTAGAAGCTTATAACTTCTTTTCAGTCAGAGAAGGTTACAAAGTCCGGTCTGATGTGAATATCACACTGGAGTTTCGTACGACAGCGGTGCATGGCGTTCTCCTCGGGGTCAGCAGTGCTAAGGTTGATGCCATTGGACTGGAGATTGTAAATGGCAAGGTAGGCTGCCTTGTGCTGGCACACTCATTTCACAAGGCTTGCTTAAAACTGGGAGACTAGAACTGTTGGGTAGCACTCAGTAGACACCAGGGAAATGTGATGGAGACAAAACGTCCGAACCTAATCCCCACAGAACTAGTATGGGGCAGACTTTCAGTCTCAGGGTTCATCATCATCATCATATGATAAAATGTGAGATTAGCAGAAGTCACTGGAACTTTTTTGCCTTTTTAATTAGTGTAATTTATGTTAGTCGGCAGCCACTGTGACCTTGTACATACCTTGTATGTTAGACCAAATATATACCTTTTGATTAGTTTAATACTTTTTCTGCCATAGAGCTACACTTGTCCTTGATAAACATATTATTGCATGTACAAAGCACGCTGTTTTGTAATCTCTTCTTCAAAATTCATGAGCAATTAACTTACTCTCTACTTCTACGGGCCATTATGCTCCATAAACCTTTTACCGATCAATACATAGTTCTCCACTCATCTCCTGCATAAAAAATGCTCTTAAGTATTTCCTTTTCTCAGAAATAGCTCATTTTTTATTCAAAACTTCCTAGCTAGAGACAGTGTTAAATATCGCTGTTTCTATGGGACATACTTTCTCAGTACATATTTACATATTAATCCTCACCACAGAGTTGAGGAAATGTCTACTGCTTTGAAAAATAAATACATGAAAAATCAGTGCATGTAATGGCAATGACAAGTGCTTTCAGTCCATTCTCTTTCTCTTCAGTTAGATACAGTGGATCTTCTTTCAGATCTGAAGTCTCAGCTTCTGTGAGAAAATGACTTGATTTGTATTTGTAAGAAACATTGAAATCCCAAGTGAAGTATACCAAGCTAACCCAACGGACCATTGCATGGATAGATCTAATTCTTTTAGATTTTAAAGATACTTCAATAAGGACACACTCTATCCATCAAAGTAAACATTAGCTTTGCATAATTACCAAACATTTATTAAAACGGAAATCTCTGCACCAGCATGATTGTGCTTTTATGTAGGCAAATTAGTTCATGTATTCTTACTTTATATCTTTATTGGCATCTGGCTGTTTATACAGGTTTTATTCCATGTCAACAATGGAGCTGGCAGAATAACAGCCACATATGAACCAAGAGGCACAAGTAATTTGTGTGATGGAAAATGGCACAAGCTTCAAGCAAACAAAAGCAAACATCGCATTTCACTGATAATTGATGGGAATTTGGTTCAAACTGATAATCCCTACATCCAGTCAACATCTGCAGATACGAACAATCCCATTTATGTTGGAGGCTATCCTGGTAGGCACAATAATATTTCGCTTCCCTTCTCTCCCTCCTGCTCTCACTCTCTCTCATAAGAATGAGTCTTAACACATGTGCTCTCTCCTTCCCTCCCTCTCTCCCTCTCCCCCCCGCCTCTCTCTCTGACTCATGAAGTTCATGATTGAGTTATAAATCATAGTTACCATTTTCCACATTGTCGATGAGATCACAGCATATTAATGTTTTGTGTATACTGTCTTTGTGGAGGACTGCAGTTAGCTGTTGAGTGTGTTGGCAAGATCAAGTGAACTCACATCACTTTCCTACACAAACCTGCTCCTTAGTTTCTGAGAAGGATTTCCTCCACGTGGTTTGTCTTTTACAGTCTTTCTCAGACTTAGCAACATCCCTGCCTGCATATGTTGAGGTGTGGTTCTCTTACAGTCAAATTCATATCAAGGCTTCCCTTCACATTCATCTCAGTAAGGTTTCTATAGTGCTCTTCTCAGCTTTACTTTTGTTAATGTTTCGTGTCAGGGGCTGTGCAGGCAGAAGTCAAATTGCTGCAGATGAACATCTATTTCCCTTGTCCTGTGCAAATGCCCTTCTGAAGTCTGTCAATCATACTACGATGGTAATATAAAAAGACAGTAACACAAAAAATATGTAATTGAATTACTTTTCAATTAAGTTGTGCAACTCATTAGTTGATAATTTGAACCAAGACAATGTATTTATTAAGGGGATTGGATTTCGAACATCATGAGTTTGGCGTTTTTGCAGGCATGCTTTTTAATGAACACATCAGTACTGAGAAGTGAGTAGGTTTCTATGGTTTTGAATATTTTATGCTTTCAAACATAGCATAAAATGCCCATATACATTTGTCTCTGAAACAGCTGTTACAGTTTATCAGTTCAGATATTTCCATTTGTATCAAAACAGAGTGATGAGGCCTGAAGGGCAAACTCAGCTTTTAAATATTTGGAAGACTTTAGGGATAATAGCTAGAAATGTTACAGAGCCTTCTGTTGGACAAGGTTTTGGTGCTTTATGAAAAATGTATTAATGCTAATTAACCAGGTCTTGATTAATATTTTGTCTTCCTCGAATACCAAAGCGGCCTTATCAGCATCTTGTGAACCTTTTTTTTTTTTTTTTTTTTTTTGAATAGGGTGATGTGATACTACTTGTTCTTCCAGTGCTTTGTCTGTAAAGATTAGGGTTCCTAGAGAAAAGAGAAATTCTTCAGTTTAGTTGAGTACTGCAGAAGTGGAATGAATTGTTTCACAGGTTGTATGGAAAAAAGAGTTGGACCCTCTACCAACCTCGTGTTTTGATATGCCAATGGAGTCCATGACTGTGTACAGCTCAGCTGTTGCTTCATATTCTGCCAGTTTCAATTTTAACTTGGGAGACACCTATGTACAGTAGCTTTCTCCTCTCTTTTCCCCTCTCTTGTCCCTTGGGACAAATTATTTCTGCAAACTCTGCACAGGTTATTTCAGTGCATGGCTTACGCTTGAAGGCAGCAGTGACTGTCCATGGCAGGATGTCCTGAATCCAAACATGAATGGAACTTGGTGCTCCTCAGGTGTTGGTTTTTTCTCTCGTTTGGGAGGGAGGGAAAGCAGTTGAATAATAACGTGGATCTTTGTATTGTTTCAATTCACTGGAAATAGATTCTACATATTTCACATTTGTTTTTCAGCTGATGTGAAGCAAAACTGCCTCATGAGCAAGAGCTCATTCCGTGGCTGTTTGAGGAACCTCATGTTGACCAAGGGCCAACAGGCAGAATTGTTTGACTTCAGCAGAGCTTTTGACCTGCGTGGAGTCTTTCCTCATTCCTGCCCTGGGGCTGAGCACTGAACTGCAGCAAAGCCTGTCTGGACTGAGAGGGTTTTTTTGTTGATCTGTTATTTTTCATTCTCATTTCGTAATGAAAAGAAGAATTGGTGAGAGCCTGCACCTCTTTGATTTTCTGGTTGTTTTCCAACTCAGGTCATTTATTTTTTTTAGTCAGAAGCTCTATGTCTGCATTTTAACTAAACGGTTTTAAACAACAAATACCTCTACTACAATGTTAATGGTATTAATTGGGTATTTTTCTTTTGGGAATTTTTATTAATCAGTGTTTACAGTATATTTTCTTTTGATTACTTGACAGTATTTCATTTTATTTTGTGTTGGTCATTTTATAAAAAGGTAATAATTTTGGACCACGTAATAAAACTACAATAAACTGTGCATTATTTCTTGTAGTTCAGTTGTCCATATATTTCAGTTAGAAGAAAAAGAGCCAGAAGGCTAAGAAGTGAAAAGTACAAGTGGATAGAGTCCAGCAGAGGGAGCAGGAGACTAAAGGCATAATTTTAAAGGTCTCAGATTCAGAGTCTAATGCATAGAATTTTCTTATTTATACTTTACATGGTAGCTCCAATCCCTTTTCCTTCTGCCGTAATACCCAGTGCTTCTGACCCCCATTATAGCCACATTGTCTAGGAGGATTATGTTCCTGTGTATGCTTTCCTGTAATCAGCTGCAGGACAAGCAGCAACTCCACAGCACAGAGACGCATATGAAATGTTGTGTTGCTGAAGAAATGATTTGGGTCTGGCTTGGGAACAACTGTGTATTATGGCAATGAGAACTAATGCATCTTTCTTGGGAAAACGGTATTTCTTACAGGACACAGGGAAGCACCTTTGGTGCTCTGTGATTCCTAATTCACAGGCCAGTCAGCAGTTCTGTCTTTACCTTTTTCTACTGTGCCTGCCTCTGTTTCTAAGATGAGGCTTCCAGTAGTTGCGCTTGCGCCAGGTTTGGGGGACACGCACTTGATCTGACTTAAGTAAGGACATCCATTCATCAACTGGCCAGATCATTGAGCAGTGACAACCATGTCTCGTACTTGAAGATGCATCTATAATAAACATAGTTCTTTACAAGTCACTTCCACCTCCTTTTTTCTTTTTGAACTAGCAGTATTTTTGCTTGGTCCTTACAATTTTGTTTGGCTTTTAATATGCATTTTTACAATTCGTTCTAAAGTCAGTTTTGCTCTATGTATTTCACACTAGTTTAAAAAATACTGGCTCAAATGAAATCCCAAAGTAGTTTGTCATTGATTTCAATGAGGTAGGATTCCAAGCAGTATCATTTTGTACCTTGCATCGAGGTAGTTCAAGAGAAGAGCTCCTGGAGCAAAGAACTGCTCCACTTGAGTAAGGATGGCAGAATGTGGTCCTTTGTGTAGCTAGCTGGTCAGGTGCTATAACAATGGAGTTGCTTTTAAGACAAATTCACCACTGCTTTTTGTAATTTCTGTCACCTGCTTCTATCTGAAAACCATGTGTTTAGATTTGAAGAGCTTTCTCTGTTGGTATTGTTTTTATTTTTAACATGGATACAATACAATGGACACATTCTGCTGTACAAATACACTTACGCGGGGGCTTACTTCAACAAAACACATAACATAATGAGGATTGTAAGGGAAACGTACATACAAACATTTTGTGTTGATTAGTGGCATTGTATTATTTTCCAGAGAAGACACACATTAATGGAAACCTATTGAAAAATAAAAAATGAAACACAGGATGTTTGTATTTGTTATCTATTAACCCCAGGATCTGATCTCATAAGGTTCACATTACACAGAGTAATTGAGGCAACATGCTTTGGACAAAATTTCATCCATATCCTGAAATACATCTTTTAATATATATTTTTTGGTAATTTCCAAATTTTGCCCCGTAGAAGGAGAAACATTTTATCAATGCGAGAGACTAGTGGAGAGGTGAAGTTAATAATAGAAAGTCTTGTAATACTAAGCCTCTAAGCCAAAATTTTTCCTGGAAAATGCAGTGTGAGGTAGTTAATATTATACATAGACATAGACACATTTGCACACACACACACACATTCTGATGACATTAGCTGCATAAACAGGTTAGAGCATTCCAATCTGTTTCCAATACCTACTTCTTGCAATGCACTTTCTCTCTCTCTCTGTGTTGATATGCAAAATGCTGTCTTTGTAGAACCATGGAGTATGTAAATGCTTGAGGCATCTTTGGAGTTTGCTGAATAAGTTTCTCCCTGCTTGCTACCACTTCCTTACTAATAGCTTTCCACATATGTTGGTTTTTGTTAGGTGACAATCCTATCATAACTTGGTTTTGACTTCAACTGCTGTTAGGAGGAACAAAATTCCAGGTACCTCCACCAGCATTTTGAAATATAAGGCCTAAAGTTGGGACCTCATATTCAAAACTGTTGTAGAGATTGTTCAGTTTGTCTGCTGCATATTAAATCAAGTTAGTGTACCACTACAACACAAAACAATTTAATGTGTAACAGTATTAACCACAGTACTCATGGGTCATTAGGCCCATTTGTATCAAAAAAGAATTTTGCCATTCTGTTTTAGAGACAGCAGGTATTTGGCCATGCTGTAGTAGTCTGGGCACTGTACGTAGAAATCTAGTTCATCTGCTAATATGCATGTCTTATAACGTTATAGGCAGTTTTAGTATAAAACAGGTGTTTACAGGATGGATTTAATTACGTCAGATTTGGCTTTCCTAAGTTGCAAAGTGGTAGAAGGTGAAAGTCTTCCAAAAACACCTTCTATCCTATATGGAATACAGTGAGATTTATTTCAGAAATAATTTTGATTAGGCCCTCACTTCAGGGTCCAGAACATGCTGAGCAAGTTACAGTGTGAGCACAGGGGTGCTCTGTACTTTCCCTTGCACAGCCATTGAGAACACAGAGTGAAGTGAGTGGGCAAGACAGAGGAGGTCAATGTATTTGAAAGTACTGTAGAAAGTTATCTCATTTGCTATGACATTTCAAATTCTTTAGTTAATGTTTAGGCTTTCTGTATAGTCATAAAAGCTCTTTCGTTGGCTATAAATACAATGATGCTTAGCATTTATGTGATGCTCTTTGTATTCAAAGCACTTTGCATGTAAAATCCCTTTGCTGAGTTTGTCCTTCCTAGATGGATGTTTATAACTCCTGTTCTGCTTGGGGAATTGTTTGGCTGCATCTGAGAGCAGAATTTAACTCAACTAATTCTCATGTTACCTTTATAAGGAAAGTAGTAGTCCTGTTTTACAGCTAAAAGAAAAGGGCAGCGTAGCAGAAAGAGTTGTCTGTTGCTACAGAGGGAACTAAACAGAATCAGGAACCAAAGCACTTGACAAAACGTTTATGCTTAGTCCTATGAACAAACCACAGATCTCTCATATACTTAAAATAAATAGTTGTCAAAATAAGCAGTGTATTTTATAATACAACTGTCCTGGTCTTAACCTGGCTGCAACTGTGCATCCATTAGTGTTAAGAAAAAAAAATTGGAAGTTAAAAATTTCACTGTTTTAAAGAAAATGAAAGAATAATGTTGCTAAATGTTACCATTTTTTATCTCAAGAAGGTAAGAAAGACAGATGGGATCTGCCCTCTGTAGACATTTTTGTTGCTGGTAAAATTACTGATTCAATGTTGATTTCTTTTACTGAACGCTAACAATGAAAGTTAGATACTGGAGAACACAATTAACTTTGAACCAGAAGTGGGTTTCTAGAATGTGAAAATCTTCATCGCACAGCTTCAGCAGAGCATCACAAATTACAGGTTTCTCTGCAGGACAGCGTACTTTGTCTTCACTTGGAGGACTTGGTTCAGAACGCTTTTACACTGCTACCTGGTAAACAGAGCACCAGCTTCTGCCTCTCTGTGTCTCTAGATCAGGAACAAAACCCACTGCTCAGACTGTGGGTGAATTCATTGTGCAATATCGTCATCCAATGACGGAGACATTGCAGTGCAGTTGAAGATGTTAGTTCCCATTTTTTGTATAAGACAAAGATGAAAAAAATACTTGCCGTTTTCCAGAGACTTGTGATTTCCATACTCAACAAACATGCCCTAGTTCTGTAAGTATAGCCCAAAACCAGAGGATCAGCTGAGGAATGGTGCTCACCCTTGTGACTGGCTACAAACTAGACATACTGTCTAACGTTTGCTGTGCTGCATTCCCAATGCAGTTGCAGCCCACCATTCTCTTGCTAGCCTGTGAGTGTTCATAGGCTGCATGCCACCTGTAAAAGGAGCTGCAATTTGCTATGTATTTGTAAAACCCCCAGCACAACTGGGCCTAGTTTGGCTATGGTTTTAAGGCCCTAATGTGTAAATGTTAAATAAGAGTATTAAATCCCTTTGCTCATTGGAAGCTCTTTTTCTTCTCCATGCTGTATTATACAAGATCTGGACAAAAATCCCTCTTCTTAATGCAGCTGAATAGTATAAAAGTTGCTTACATATGAAAGCTAAAATAAACAAAAGAAAAAGAATTAGGTTACAAATTAAGAAACTATAATGTTTAACAAAAAAGGTGATGGCTGTAAGTGGCACCATTAACACATATATCATGGTATTACACAGACTTAAATCTGAGAGTATCAAGTAAAAGATGGAGCCAGGGGAATATGCCCCTTCTCACCTAGCCTTTGTCTTCCGAAGCTTGTGTGTGTGACAGGGGAAGGAAAGAGGAAATGGTTTGTGGCGCTACAATTGCATACAGTAACGTGATCCAGACAGACGATTTTGGAAGACTGGTAGTAATATATACAGTGGTACATACATAAAGCAGTATAGCTGTCTATACAGTAGTTCTTCCTCCTGCCTCCCTCCCTCCCCCAGCATCAGGTACTCATGAGGAGTGACTGAGAGACATAAATATTGCAGTAATGCACACTGTACAGGTTTAATTCTAGCAGAAAAGTTTGATTTTGTCACACAGCTACGTCTTGGCACCGCTGCAGGTCAAGCTCCTCTCTTCCACGCTTGACAGATACCTTCTCTTCTTGAATGTCTCTGTGATTCTTCTGTGTTATGCTGTAGTTGGTAGTGTTTCATGCATCCGTGGATGCCACTGGATTCTCTCCTTTCCAAAAATTAATGTTCTAATACCAGGTCAGGAAACGAACAACTCCGTATGCAACAGGTTGTTTTCTGTGCCTCCGTACCTTGGTCTGTCCTCCTTAACTCCTGGTCCAACTGGCACAAGTGTAATCCACATGAAAACGTAACTGATGTGGTATTTTCAGATGGTCCAGAAGCTGGAGTGATAATGCTTATACCAAAAGTAGTACATGGTGAACATCAGTTGGACGGTACAGTAGGAAGGAATGATATCCTGTAGCTACCATTTTGTTCCGTCTCTGCCAAGAGCTTCTTAAAATGACAGGCATCACTGTTTTCCATTTGGCTTTTGTCCTGCACGCGGCAGCCTTCTGCTTCAGCTTGCTTTTGGTTTTATCACCCATTCTGCCTGAGGATTTGCACGGTAAACATCTAACATGTATGCATCCGGATCCAAACAGTGCTGACCTGAAACAGAAATCGACAGCCATGAATCACAGGATGTTTTGAGCACATTAGTAAATGGGACAGAGCTGTGTTAAAATGTCCTTGAATGTATCTCCGACTTGCACGTAGCGAGCCTAGTTTGGTGTGTCCAGCTGACATCTTGCCTGGATACAGACAGGGGCTTTGGTAAATTTGCCAGTGATTTTACTCCGTGAGAGTCATGAATTCACTTTCACTTCCAGGCAGGATGTCCTGCGTTACACTGACTTACAGACAAGGTATTTAGTCAAATGGTGAACAAATATTACGGTTTCTTTAGAAGCATTAACAACACTGTTACTGTAAGTGCCACAGTATGGTTTTTTTTATTTCTTTGGATTTACTGGGCTGGAGTTACAACTCTGTGACTTCGTTTCTACACTATTTTTAAATGCTGAAAAAGTAGCTCTATAAACCACGTGTTCCTATCCAGCTAGGATCTTGCAAAGAAATATAGGGACTATATCAAGGTTTTTGGCAATTTTTTCTGGTTAAAAAAAAAAGAGTCCTCTGAAGTCTGACTGTTTGAGGGTTTTGTTAGGTGGTGACTGGGGCTAGGAGTTGGGTGGCTGGGGATCCCTTCTGCCTTTGCCACAGAAAGAGGCATTTGATGCCTCTTAATTGAGCAATAAGGCAAATAAATTTTTGAGTGAAGTTGATTTGTTGGACTATATTATATTTACACTGGGTGATGAAGCCATTTAACTGGTGAGCTTACATTGCTGTGACACAAAGGATTATGGTAAAATTTTTCTACAGTTACTTGTAAGGTCACTGGGGTCCTAATGATTTTATTCAAGTGAAAGCAATATAAATGAATTAATGCATGATCAGTGGACTAAGGTACCCTGAAAGATCTAGGACTATAAAAATAATTTTAAATGAAGATGCAAATTAAATGTCCAGATTTTTGAAAGAGCGTGGTGGGAATACTCAGAATTGTTTCACAAGGATCTTGTCCTGTTTTAACAGCGGCTGGTCATCCTTTTAGCCAGCCAAAACAAATCACTAATCAAATTTAGCTTTGTATGAGCGTATCTTCAGTAATGAAGACTTTGCTTCTTGACTGCTGCTGAAGCAAGTCTGTGATGTTTTGTAGAAACAGGGTTTTTTTGTAGAAACTTTATAGAAACAGTTTAGAGCTGAATCTAGAAGAATTAAGGAATAATCTAATCAGACAGTTGACAAAAGACTCCAACATGGTATGAAGAATTTTAGTATGAATAGAGAAAGGAGAGAATCAGGACTGTGTAATATCAAATTAAAATCCAGTTTTTGACCTTTAGGCCAGGAACTTGTGTGGCAAGCCACTGTCATTATTACAAAAATGTCACAGCACAAAACACAGAAGATGACAAAATCCCTACTACAAGGGATTTACAATCTAAATAGTATTAGTATTAGATTATAGATTAGTATGAGTATAGTATACCCATACATGCAGGGGCTGAATTCTCAATTCTGTGTTTTTTATTTGGAGGAGGTTAACACTTAAATACAGTAAGGAAGAAATAGGTCTTGGGAAGAGGCTTGACAGCGAGGTGGAATGTGCTCGCAAGAGGAGGGCTAAGGATCTCTTAACCATGAAAAAATGCTCAATTATGAGAGTGAGAGAGGTAAGCGAAAGGTCAGATGAATTTGGCAAGACTGTCATGAGTCCTACTGAGATCCAGCCATCAGGTCACCATCTCTTGTGCGGTGCCCCTTCAGTCATGCTGGAGTCGGAAGGAATCGTTACATTGATTTTAACAGCTTTTGGGTCAGACTCCTTTCCTGCAGATGGACTGGAAGGTAGGAGAGAGCCAGCTGTGTGAAAACAGCACTGCCCTGAGGTGTTTTAGGAGGCTAAGGACATTCAGAATTGAATTTTCAGAAATGAGACCTACCTATATTTCCTCCAATTTCATGTAAACTTTGGATCTGGCCTCTCATGTTCTGTGACGAACTGCGGCTAGGATAGAAAAAAACAGTTTGTCTTTCTGTTATAACCACTGCCTTATGAACCACCATCTATATTAAGCTAAAAATTGATATTTTTTCCCCTGTGAACTTATCAAAAGCAAGGACTTCCACCAAATGGAGCACTGCGGAATAGTGACTCTGCTACAAAGGTAAATTACTGTGTCACAGTTAACTAAGCCTTCTATTATATCATTTATTTTTTATTATTTATTTAAAGAGAATTACGTGGTAACATGGGAAGACTTTGCAGAAAAGACTTGCAGATACAATTTACCATTTCCCATAACTGTTAATAATTATTACCTTACAGAAATAAAAACATTAACGTTTTATGGGCAGATTTAAGACAATCCCTCTGGGTTCTCTATGCAGCAAGTCTATAAAACGTATGTTTTTAGTAGTGGTATAACAGAGGGCAGACGGATTCTGTATAGGAGCCAATTATTAAGTAAAATATAAACAATAAAATCAGTTGTTAAAATTTCTTTGACCAACGTAACCATAAATTAACACTTTTAGATTAGAAAAAGAGTTCTTTGATGAGAGTCTTTGAAATGAGTCTTTGAAAAGGGGACAATCTATTCCTTAATGGTTCTGACATTATTGCTCAGGAAAAACAAAATGTTCTGTTTTACCCACCTGTTTTCACAGTGGAATCGAGCCAGGATGTCTTTGGCTTTTGTTTGGCTGTTGAGTTGAATTGCCATAGAGACTTTTGAATGCAGTGGAGCATAAACTCTTATCACCCCCTCGGGTATGTCAGACTGCAGGTATGGAGGAAAAGTGACAGCTCCCTAAAATCAATATTCAGTAGTGTAAGTCTAAGGCAAATATTGCTGTAGCTCCGTTCAGAAGCAGTTCTGCAACTCTTTTGAGGTTGCTTGCAAAAATCACTGTCCTGGATTCACTTAATTATTCAAAAAACATATTCACAGTCATACAAACACAAATTTATAGATACGGTATAATAAGATACGACACAAAGACACAAACTCCTTGGTAGGCATCACATAAATGCATGCAGAATAAAGTACAGCCCTTGAATTTTGATTGCTTGCAGTAATATTGAGTCAAGTTGTTATCTGAGATGTTTTAAGTTATTTCTGTTAACATTGGTCAGTGAACCAACTGCTTGTTTAAAAGTACATAAAAATGACTAGGAAAATCTGGTCTTCTTTTTAAAGATTAAATTCTCCTGAGGCACGAAGATCCAGTTCTCTGTTTCCTCTTCCTATAGCTTCAACTAGATCGAAGTTTATGTACAGTAAGATATCAAAGTACCATATGGTTTCTGTTAATTTGAAATTTGACCTTATGTAGGGTTCAAACGATCATCTATGAGGTTTATGCACTCTTCCATGATTAATGGCGGATAACTCAATTAGCAAGGTTTGCATTCCAGTTCTAATCCGGTTAATACCACGCTGAGCAGAGTACAATAGTCTCTCCAGTCTGTGTCCCTGTGTAATTTAGAACATCTGAGACCTGGGGATTGTGTTAAGTGCTCTCAAAATTCAACTCAGTTATCCAAACAGAGTTTGCCTCCAATTTACCCTTCATATTTCAGCTACCTGCCATGGCTAGTCTCGTTTTTATTAGATGCAAAGCCCATTACTACGATCAATGAACTTGCCTTCCTGAAGGTGCAATGACTGCAGTAATTGACTCTCCTTAGAAGCTTTCACTGTATTGTTCCAGGGTGAATACAGTTTTGCAACACAGTAGTCTATATTGCCATTTTAAACAAACATCTATGTCTCCATCTCCAGCACAAATGCGTGTCCTACCCACAATATATTTCAGTCAATGCTGGCAAATGAATTCTCCAAAAAGCTGAATTAACATGGATTCACTATTCATACACATCCTTTTTCTTTCTGTTTTTTCCCAGATGTTCCCTTCTGCATTTTCTCTGTTGTCTCTATTAGGTGGCTTTTTCTCTATTTCTTATGATCTTTTAATATAACTCCTTCCTAATTTGTCTTTTGTTCTTCAAGACTATTCTTCAATAACTATAAAGTTCTTGACCAGTTCTTTGATTACTCTTCTTACAATTCACCAATCTCCATTCTTTTAAACCTCTAAAGACTTTCTCTCCAGTTTATTAAAGGTAGTTATTACATGGAAATGCTACATATAAGCTGCTATAGGGACTGTATATTTTGTGCATGTGTACACAACATGCTTTTTTGCCCAAATTATATGTTACGCCTAATACATAAGTTAATTTTAGGTGTCTATTGAAATAGCATACCTCAAGTAAGTTCCTAAACTCCATATCCAAGCAGTGGAGAAAAGTTGGTGGCTTTAAGACCTCCAAAGGAAGATTTTTGTATCAGACTTTCCTAAGTCTAAACTGCACCTGGAGCTCTGGAAATCCTCAAATGTATCCACCTCTTTCGTCTGACTTTATGGGGAATAACAACACAAACTACTTCATTAGGCGCTTAAAATTTAGACCTAGTTTTGGTGTCTATGTTAGGCAAACTGGATTTTATCTCTGCTTAGGAACTTAGTGCAAAACTGTAAAACTAAAGCTTTCAAGGAGAACATCGAATGGCCTGGACCAGGGCATGGGTAAGTGCAATTAATCCTAATATGGACCATCCTGCTACTCAACTACAGATCCATGCATTTGTTGAATATCTACAGATCATTGCTCTCAAGGACAGTCCACATATGACCATTTTCTTACAAAATAGGTACAAAACCAGCATGTGTTTGTAACAGCTTATAACTTGGGCTGCTAGAAATCATTCTGCCTTCCTCACCTTTTCTCAATCAATCCCAAAAACTTTGTCTTATCGGGATGTTGGACTGGGAAGCACATCTTTCAAGATAGCTCCTGAATCAGCTTATTTTGTATGGTAAAATTTCCTCCCTGCCCGCCAAAGCTTTTGAGGTAAGAAAGGAGGGAGGCTGGTTAAAGCTGCCCTTGAAAATGATATTTTTATCACACCTCTGGTCTTTCAGGTCTCTCCCGTTCCATGGTCTTTCTCCTCAGAAGTTTTCTCACTCCTTTGTCAAACATCAGCTGCCTCTTGCTGTTGTTCATTGCTGCCTCATTCATTTTTCTTACTTGGGAAATCAGGAAGGATGGGACCTAAAGGGAGGAAACTGGAGCTGAGAATATACAGTAATTTTTCCCCCATAGAATTGGTGTTGGGGCTTTAGAAAGGCACCAAATTTTAGGCAGCAGAAGCTCTACTTATCCCCGGAAGATACATGCAATTAGTAGCTCCGTCTAACAACCCACAGTTACTCATTTGGTGAAACTGTAGCTCATCTTTCGTACCATATGAAACTTTTTAGTGATATTTGCAGTTGTAGGAACTTTATTAGGAGGTAGTCTTTGCAATCCCCTCACACCCTCCCTCTGTTATGAGGAAACAGGCTGAGACTCGAGATCTTCATGCCAACCTTCAGAAGTCCAGCAAGTAGTATGCACTTTTGGCCCATATTATTGTGGGCTAGACTTTAAAGAGTCATTTAAGCTCATTCAAGTTTAGATATCTCACCTATGCATCTAGATGAAATGATTCTCCTATACATTCTTCTGTATAAACAATAGTGTGGGATAGGTACCTCCAGAGGGCAATTCGTGCTAAAATGGATGTCTTTTAGATAGGTGAGGTAAATCTCCATCCAGAGGTATCTGTCACCTTATCTTGTTCTAGATATAGAAGACTCTAGCCAGTTTCCAAAGAATAGTTAACTGTTTCTTCTAGGAAGGTCAGTTTACTCTGATTTCTACAGAGCTGCTGCATATAGCAAAATATTTCTATGTAATGGAGCCATAAAGAGAGAACCGGCATTACTCACTGTCCAAAGGATGTCCTGGTACCGAATTAAAAGCCGCACAATGTGCGCTGTGGTGGCGGCTGCTTGCATTTCTTGTTGGTTTGCGCGTTTCCCTTTGTAGATGAAGAGGTTTGGTGCAACAATCATAGAAACATTCCACAAATTCATTTTATTTTTCCCTTCATTAGCAACCACCTTCTTCAGGAACTGAAGAAAGGCCTGGGAAAACAACACTTGTTATGCTGAGTCTTACAAAATAGTTTACTTCCTAAATGCAGCCTTTTCAAATGCACAACATGTCTGGCTCGAAAGCTGCTATATTTGCACTTGGAGGTGAAGTTTAGGGTTTTTTGCATTCTAATTTGGATTACTCTGATATTTGCTGGCACAACCGCCTGTGTCAATCACAGAGGAACAGTTAATGTTATCAAAATACACATTAATAAATTAACTGTCACTTAAAGCATAATCCCAAATCTGTAAGTCAAGTACAGTGTCTACACTAAGGCTCTGAATCCTGTAGTAGGGGAAAGATAGAAAGGTGTTGCAATGGAATAGTTAATTTCATAGATTTCAAGGTGTCCATTTTGATGTATCTGGCCAAAGCTTTTTATATTGCAGTCACCAGGTGATCAGCCTCTCTTCAAATGTGCACCAGTCCTATATATGATATAATCTGAGGAATTTCTGCCAGCAACCCCCAAACTTTTATTCTGGGATAATGAAAGCAAGAAGCGCTCAGTGGTTGTTCGTTGATGTCACTTCTGCACATGCATGGCAGACTCAAAGGAAACTCATTTCCCTTTTGGGCAGTTTATTCAGAATTTTGCTTGAGTGACTGAATAGGATGGATTGCAGCTGTCGTTAGAGTTGGGGTCTGCCAGTGAGTCCTTTTGCAACACCATACCATTAAAACCACTGTCTTTGTACCCTGACATTGCAATTAAAACATTTTTACAAACCCAGGAATTACAAAACAGAAACTGTGTTGGAGAAATTTCTAAAATCTCATTATAGATAGCAAGTAGAGATGCATTCAGTTTTGTCATCGCTTCTATTTTCATATAAAAGCCTAGTAATAATTAAGACTATTCATCTAGCATGTGTTTTACGTATACTGCTCTATATCAATATGGACTTTGGTAGAAGAAATTAATCCCCATTCTTCACAGAGCACTAGTAGACCTCCAAATGCATTAAAGAGGGTTGTTATTCTTGTCCCTTGTTCTTGTATAAATAAATACAGGTAAAGAAGGCACCTGGACTTATAAAGCTATATCTAAACTGACCAGTGGGAGACTTTTGGAGGTGGGGGACCTGCAGGGTCCTGGTGAGCAGGGGACCTGATGAAATATCTGGGGGCTCCCAGGCAGCTTGTTCACCCAGGTTTCCTTTATGTGGAAACAAGTCCAAAAAAGCAACCAGTGTCTCTTAGGGTCAGGACGTAGCTGCAGCCGGATCTGTGAGCTCCTACGCACCCAAAATGCTTGTAGGCACCGTGTCTATATCAGGAAGTAGTACATGGGTGCGGGTGTGGGTTTGTAAGGCAAAACAGCTGAGGCTGAGGCCCTGACAGTCATACTACAGATGTACGTTTCAGGGGTTTTTACTTCAGACTACCTCCTCCAATCTGGTCCAGTGCCCTGGAAGCCCTTCAGCCCTGGGAGTGCACTAGGCGAGCTCCTGGGGGGCAGCTTCTCATTTAACTTCATCCCGGAGAATTCCAGTTATACAGAAAACCCAGAAACTGGACCTTCTTTTTCCAAACTATGCAAGGCCTCTTTGAAGTGGGTGCTCCAGAATAAATGATGCCTGGGAGCCATTTACTGGCACCTCCAGCAACTATTTCTTAATTGCTTTTAAGATAAATGACAGCCAGGGGATTGGAACATCTTTTCAAGGAAATGATAAAAAACAGAGATGAATACTTTCACGGTGCAGTGTCTGATCAACTGGCTGTTAGGAAAAAAACGTGTGTCTCATTTAAAAGTCAAAGGCACCACAGATGGCAGGTGCTAGCAAACGAAGAACTTACCTTGGCTGTGTCTCTGTTGGCTTCAGGCAGCAGCATGATCAACAGATGCAAAGCTTGTAGCTGTAACTTGATCTTGGAGATTTCTAAGAATATGAATAATTAAGTTTTTGAAATCCCAATTACAATTGGTTTGTTCTAAAATCCTTGTTGGTCAGCAGTTCTAGAAATAGAGCAACCACTGCCTGGTTGAGACTAGTATGTTTAGATATTTATTCACCATAATCTTTTTCCCATATATAAACCCAATTGTAATGAATGGATTTTTCCTCATCATCTTGGGTCTTTGTCACAGGGGGAGACAAGGCTCCATAAAATTCTTCTAAATAGAAAGGAGCCAATATTTTTCAGTACTAGCCAGTTTCTCTTTGATAACGTGGTCAGAATGTGTTGTATATGGATCAAGTATTTTCCCCCTTTCAAACTGAAATGGATATTTGTTTTCAGAAAATTTTCAGACTGTTGTTATTGAGTGATTTGCTGAATGCTTGTGCCATTGGAGTGGAGATTAATTGCTTATAACTTAAAAAGTATTTGTCCTATGCCTAGCACTCTAGATAAATGTACAGCCCCTTGTCAGTTACAAAATACCATCATGTTTTCAGCAATTGGTATATATTGATACTGTGCAATGCTCACTAGAAGAGCTGGGGTGGAGAAGATGGGAAGAATAACTCTGTCATTTGCTTTCACTGAGGGGGGATGAGAGAGGTTTGGAGAAAAAAAGAGTGAGTGGTGTGGACAGTGTATCTGTTGGCGGCAATAAAGTAACTTTATGCTGCACAGACACCTCATGTTCAGTCTTCTCCAAATTGCTAAGCGATCATAACTGCATGAAGTCTGGGACTTGCAAGGAGCAAGTCACCTCCTTGTGCCCTTTAAACTACCTCATGGAGGCACTGAAAACTTGGCTCCAACCTTACATAAAGGTTCTAAGTTTTCTGTACCAATTTGCCTAATAAATTCACCATCCTGATAGTTTCACTCTGTCCTAGCTCAAGTGAATTTACAATGAAGTCAATAGGTATTGCAAGGTACTACTGCGTTCTTCCTGGAAGAGAAATGAACAAAATGTACTGAGAATGAGAGGGTGTATGTACACTGAAAACAAAACCCGACTGCCTGAAGCTTTCTGTGATCACATATATCTTTGTATGAATATTCTGACCTCAGCATAAACCCAAAGAAAAATAAAATAGCTCCAAAAGAATATCAACTAAAGGGCAGTGACCTGAATTTACCTTGCAGAAATATTCATTTGTGAAATCTATAATTTTGTGAATCAGAGTCTATATATGAAAGTCATTGCTCAGCCAGCGTTTGCTCACAGATTCAAATCTCACATTAAACAGTTGTGTCACTCACACAACGAGTCTATGCTATTAGCTAAATGCAGAGACTTTTTCCATTTGAAAAGGAAAGCTTGCAGGAAGTTTAAATGTTTAGGCAATGCACTGGGCCTTTTTTTCTCTCTACTTCAGAGAGAGAAAAAATGACATGTTTTTTTCCCTCTACTTCAGAGAGAGAAAAAAAATGTAATGTCTACTATTACATTTTATCTAGATCAATCCATACTAACTCCTTTTCCACCTACTTTCCACTAGCGTGATGAAAGCAGGCAGATATTCTACTGTGAAGAGTGGGCTTGGGAGTTCTCTTATAAACATTTTGAGCAGTCCTGCTGCATCATTATTTCGTACTTGGTCCCAGTCAAAAGCGTCTTCATAAAATTTTGCCTCAAGTTCTTGATGGAGATTCTGAAAGATAAAAGAAACATCTGACCTTTAATCATTGCTTCTGACCCGGCAGTTTGAGATCACTTCAGAAATCCCATTACAAACAACAGGCAGGTTTACACCATGGTTGAATTAAAGTAGCCCTAAACCAGTAGCAGTCCAGGTACAGCCACGCAGAGTTCAGAGCAGGTTAACAGATCAGATTCCTGGGGATATTTTGCAACCTAGGCTAAATTTGGTTTGCCATAGCTAGATTTCTGCCAGTGACCCATTTGAACCATTTTAAAGCAAGGCAATTTTGTTCAATGTCAGAACTAGCAACAGAAAATTCAGTTAAACAGAATTTTTAGCACAGCTGTTCTTTTTGTTTAAAACACTCTCCAGAGGTTTTGACCCTTAAATCACAAAGGAGTGGCATTTCTTCCTCACTGCCAGTGAACTTGCTAGACAATCTGTTGGCATCTGAGTCCATGGGCCTTGAGCAAATGGCTTTAACTTCACGTCTTCCTGTCTTTAGAAGGATGTTTTCTTTTAGGATAGCTATAATTAGATTTGATCACTTCATAGAAAAATAAAGGTATCGAACCATTACTTTCAGAAAACCTCCACTTAATAAATGCCAAAAAACCCCCTCAAAAACCACAAGAGAGATCTAAGATAGAATTGATTATACCCTTTTGGGTGTCCATTTAATCCTCTTGTTCTCCAATGTCAGCATCTTGCTCTATACAGAGGTCTATTTAGTTCTAGAGGGTAACTAATCAATGTTTCACACACATGTGTGAATGGAAATATTCAGTAAGGTTCCTAGTAGGAACAGAATTTGGCTTCAAACCCAGATCACTGTTTGGAAAATGCAAGCTCCTCAAAAATTTGTTGGGTTAATAAGATTGAGGGAGGCTATTGTAACGTAAGGATATCCATAAATAATGCAGCTTTCACAATTATTACTGGCCAAACACTGCCTTATCCATAGGAAGTTTGTTGCTGCTTTTTGTGAGACCGTTTGTAAAAAAATGTATCTGTAGCTAATATTCAGGTTTCAGATCATGTTTTTGTCAAATGTACCTTAATATTACGCAAAGAAGTTTAGTCCATTCAGACAGAAATACTTTAAAAAATGAATTCTGTTTACTGTGTCTCACATGAATGGAAGGAAATTACGTATCAAATATGGTCACACATAATGAAGTGGTACGGTTGGCACAAAAGGAAATACAAAGTCATTCAGGATTTGGTATATAATGTTACAATCTCATTTTTACTAGCACATTTTACTGGTTGTAATCTGGGCTATCTCAGCTTCCTCTGTATTCACATCCTTTACACATAATCCATACAAACACCTGGATTAAATTCTCTCCTACTAACTGACTGGGAAATGTGGAACAGAAATCCTCACCTCATCAAAATCACAAGGGGAGAGAAAAACTACTCCACATTTTTCTGCTGAGAACTGGGAAAAAGCCATAGAAATAGAAAGCAAGATTTTTGAAACATAAACATTTTTTATATATATCCACACAAGCAAGCATATATGTATATTTTATACACTCAGCCCCCCATATACATATATGTATATGCACCCAAGTACTTTTGAAAAATTTTTTGCAATTTTTTTTAAATGTGACTGATCCTACAGTAGACTATCATGCATTTTTGGTTCACTGGAGCTTTTGTTACAAACCAGATTACAGACAGAGGAAAACTTGTATTTATTTCTTCTATTCTTTGTTTTATATAAAAGTAACCTTTAATCACTTCCATATGCCTTTTCTTTCTCCAAACAAGACTGAAATAAAATTGGAATGCTCTCAAATCCTAATGTTGTAATAATGTATGAAGGCTTTGAAGGATGAAATCTGGATCTGCTTTGAAAAAATCTCTCTTGCTGGTTGGCTTGTTGGACAGACTTAAATGAAGCCAAAACTCAAATAATTTAAAACTTTCATATGGGCAGTTTAACTTACCACCCAGTGTAGGAGAGTTACATATAAAGTCATATCTCATAGCAGATCCCTGGATATAGGTTGTCAATAAGAAGTGAACAAGACAGTGTATGAAAAGAATATGAAAGTAATTTCATTAGGTAGAGCACAGCCCTGCTGTGTAATGTCCCTGGAGAGGTTGGAAAAAAATTGAGATTATGTGAAATAATACTTTAAGTATTTGTATGGAAAAATGAGGAAGCTGAAAAGTGCAGGCCAAATTAGAAGCTCCTTTCTGCAAGATGTGGCACTTTGTGAGGTGCTGAGAGCTTTTATCAATCCACAGGGTCGAAGGGAGCTGGGATGCTACTGCCTATCATCTGATGCTTTTCATGTAATGCCACTTTTTCTTGCACAGTTATTTTTATGATCCCCAGCCCATCAACGTTTAGCAATCCCAACATTACACTTTGTGTGGCTGCCACGACTTCCTGCCTCAGAAAGCAAGAAAAGATTTCTTGAGGATGAGAAAGTGGGAGTGGGATGCACTATAAGAAGTTGTTTAAACCAGACTAAAAAAAAAAACCAACAGAAAAAAACAAAAATCTGGGAAAGAGGTAGACACTACTAAGGCCAGAAAAAACTTGTTTTCCTAATTTGCATCTGCCAAAGGCTTCCAACTCCTGGAATCAAGTTAGTCTGAGAAACAATTGCAAGCATTAGTGCACCACAATGTCAGGTTATTGGGTACCAACTATCCTGTGTTCATAACCCGCAAATAGCCTGTGAAAATGCAGTACTTGAGGCTGCCAAACAGGGAACGCAGGCCAAATTTCTCTCACTTGGAACATGAAATTGTATGATCACGGAAGATAAACGAGAAATAAAATGACACGAAGGTTAAAATGACATAGAATAAGATCTTTATCTGAAGTTCGCTCAGTATAGCAACTCTGGATTTCTGAAATAAATTAAACCAGAGATAACATCATAGCAATTTTGGACGACAGAGATAAACTGAAAGGATCCCTTAATGTTTAGTGGAGAAAAACTGCATTCAACGTCAAGTCTGTGCTTTATATAGAACATTAACAAATGCAAAGCAATAGACCACATGTTCTGTGATTTATTGGTTCCCAGGAACCAATCTGACCTTTCACTGGTAGGAGTAGAAATGCTGAGCTACACGCATCAGTATTTATGTGCAGTGTGAATTTGTGTGTGCTGTATTATTTTACATAGAGTCTGTGGTCCAGTAGACAGAAAACTGGCACGAGTGTGTACCTTGACTCTGGAGGCAGATCCAGGCACTCGTAGAATTCCTTCGGTTTCTAAACCTGTTTCCTCAAGCTTGAGCAGCAGCTGAAAAAAACCCAACAAAACCCAGGAAAATACTCAGAAGCACTTAATAATACTATTAATTTTTTTTCAATCTAGGTATCCTTGAAACTAATTTGAAAAAGATACATTTCTATGTAATTTGCTAATGAAAATAAGCCAGCTTGTGTAAATAAACCTTCCTAATTTGTCCTCTATATTCCTGACCCTGAAATACGGGGTATGCAGAGTACGGAAAACTGATAATGCAATAGGCCCCTCTGTCCTTGATTTGAGACTTGGCACTGCTATAGAACAATTAACACATAAATGTATTAATAAAAGGGCAGATACACTGGGTAAAACACAATGGTGTTTTGAGGGAAAATTAACCTCTGAGAAATGTTTAAGTCTTTCCCTGAGGAGCACAATGCAAAGGTCTATAGATAACATATGTTTCTGGGAACTGAGAACTCAGATTAGAAAATGATCCCAGGATATTTTATTTTGAAATTTCTGTGAATAGAGGAATAGGCTTTCCACTCTAATTCTTTTTAAAAAAATAAATATGTTTTGATTTAACATAATTTAGAACAAGGGGAAAAAAAAAATTCCTAGCATTTATTCATACAGCTCTGGATTTTCACCACCAGCTCTGCTTCCTGCCTTAGCTGTTGGATCCTTCTAATTTCCCATGGTATCTTGACAGGAGAGATGTGGAGCTGATTGCAAAGTCATGTAAATATTCAAGTCATGTCAGTCTTTCCCCTGACACTCCACACCACTTCCCCTTTTGTCAGTATTTACAGGGAAATTTGTTGTAGTTTCAAGTCCGTGTAAACGTGTGTAATTGCATGTGTGCTTGTATCTGTGTACCTGTCTCCAAGACATCCGCTGAATGTCGTACTGTCAAATAACTTATATAAGTGATGTTGTCTTGTCATACAAACCTCCATGAGAAGGTACCACTTCCATTCTGGAAATAATAGCTAAGTAATACCTATGGTTTGAATTAATGTGAAATTAAAACTCCTGAGATAACTCATCTCTGCCACTTCTGCACAGACACACAATTTTGCATGGTGCTGTAATTTAATGAGAAAGGGAAACAGAAAGCCAGACATTTGTTTCCTGAGGCTTCCTGTAGAGTACCATATAATTACAAAAATGGAAAGAGGTCCCCACTGCAGATAAAACACACAAAAGGAGCAAATTTTGTCTCCTTGTCACGAGGTTTTCAAACCACAACATACAGACAGCAACTTGTAGACACCTTCAAGTCTGTAAAGCCTACATCTTCTTTTATCTGATGTCTGCTTTAAGTGTCAATGCAAATGATGGAAATGTGAATCTTAGTGGCCGAGCAGGCTGAGTTATACTCACTTTTTGGAATATGAGAGGAACTTTTATTCCAGGAACCTTCTTTTGATCATTCTCCAGCAGTATGGTGAGAGGGACTCCAAACAGACCATTTTCTTAAAAATAATAACAACCAATGTGAAAAAGAGGAAACACAACCTCGTACGCGCCGCCTTTGCAATGCTGAGCGGCGCCCAGGTGGCCCCCATGGGGATGCCACAGCACGGTACCTCGTCCCCGGACCCTCTCTGCGCGGTTCCTCTTCAGCTCCACCCCCAGTGCATCGTAGAAGGCCGTCAGCTCAATCAGGGAGAGGTAGCGGATCTTCTTCATGTCTTCAGGAGAGAGGTCTCCAACCTCTGTCAGTCCAAACCGGCTTTTCCGAACAATGAATTTCTACAGTAGAGATGGGTCACATGTTTATTTGCACAAAAATTACAGAACGTGAATTTTTGTTTTGAAAGAGATGCCCGTATGTGATAGGAAGTCACATTAGGGTAGATGGATAACACTGAAGAGCTGAACTACAACCCTATATATTGACCTGGTATGTTGACATAACTTGCATCCATCTGAAGCATAAAATTGAGCTTCTTGCTCATCATGTTCCCTTGCAGTTTGAGTGGTAAGTGGTGCTGGAGCAGAGGTGTTAACCTCAGTGCCTGTACTCCAGCTGCGACAAATGAGCTACGTGCTACTTAAACTTTTGCCCAGTTTCGGCAGCTGACACATTTCAACATGGATATGGTTGCATATCCATGCAACCATATGTGTGTTGCATATCCATGCAACCGTATGTGTGTGTGTGTAATGAATGCATGCCTGCTTTGCATATTAATTAATTAATAATTAATTAATCGTTAATTTATGAGGTCTTATGAAAGAGTTCAAATTTATGAGGTCTTATAGAAGAGTTGAAACTAAAGACCTGAGGAAAAGCCCAGAAGCAAAATTACTTAGTCCTGATGCCAACCTGCCAATTTACTGGTACTTTTTATTACTCAAGAAGCATTTAGGCTTAGAAACAGGACTCCCAGCAGCTAAGAAAGAATTTATTCCAGTAGGCTTGAACTAAATGATACTTAGTAATTTGAGGGCATGTGAAGATGTCTACGTATTTTAGAGACTGCAGTGTCATGGACCAGAGCCAGGAATGTTGCGTCATGTCAGAAGCATTTGTACAAATGTCAAAAAGAACAAATACCCACCAGTTTTTGACATAATTGTTAGACATAATAACAAAGTTATAGTAAAAAACATGCTTTTCAAAGAACTGTGGATCTTTGGTACTGTGTGGTTTTTTAATTTAATTGTAATTTAAACCAGTAACTGTTAGTCAGAGGTATAAATAAATAGCATTACAAATCATCTCCTCCCTTTAGGGAAGTAGTGGAAACCCAGCCTTTAGTAATGTTTTGCTTCTGGAGATTTCAGCCCAGTCCTCCCTTTTTAAAATAAATTTGGACTCAGTAGATTTAACCCATCTTTAGATGAAGCCAGTCAAACAGATTAAGAAAAAAGCAAAGAAAAAAATAATTAAACTTACACCAGATTTCAAAAGTAAGAGAGGACAAAGGACATCTAGATCATGTAGGTTAGGACTTCCTAAATCACATTGCACATGGTCTTTCAATAGGGGTTAATCATAACTGGGGAGAAAGAGTGCAGGGGATGGAATAACTAATTTACATGCTGTCTGGGGCATTTTAGGCCAGAGTCTTCCCTCCCCAGAATGCAGTAATTCCATTGTTACTCTTATGCTGAGACTTAATAATATAACAAAATTTACACAGAGTATAGAAGCTACATGTCTGAAGACACATAAAATACTAAAGAATATCTATGCATTTTGGTTCCAGTGATGCAAAAAGTCCAAAAACAGTCAAAGCACAATAAACCATCTTGAAAATAAGAAAAAATCACACAGTATACATATATTTTCTGAGGGGAAAGAGAAAAAATATGTTTGCCAAGAAAAAATGACAAACACTCCAAAACCGATTGCAAAAGGTAGCTACAGTGATTTTCCATGGTGGCTGGTTGGCTCATAGGGTCACTATGATGTGATGCAGTGTTAACACAAGGTTTGGGGCTGGACCTCTTTCTTCTGTCTTGTGTCACAATTTTCCAGTGATTTTTCTTACAAACAGTGGAGTCACAATATGCAGCACTGAAGGAGCCTGTGCTATCCTAAAATTAGATTACTAGCGTTTTGGCTAAGGATCGTGTCTGATACTGTGTGACATGTTGTTTCTATATGGAACTATACAGTGCACTGAGATGGGCCTGAAATGCTTACAGATTCTTAGTTCTGTAGTATCTTCAACTAAGTCACGTTGATCATGGTCCCACACTGGGGAAATTGCACGTAACCTTACGCAGACAGTGCTGTTGAGTTGGCTCTTCCGGGAGCTGCAGGGGACACGCTATTTCATGATATATAATCTCTCTCTGTGCAGGTCAGTATATGCCATCCATGAACTTGGTTATATTAATGTGTCAGACCTGCCCCGGAGAAAGTATGATGTTGTGTAGACTTCAGTCTGGCCCTGTTGGCCCACCTTGAGGAGGATGGGCAGACCTTCAGAGTGTAGGTGACTGGTCGCTCTGTGTAACAGAGCAGGAGGTGATTTTTTTGCTGGGGCCCATTACAGTCTGAGCTATTATGGGAAAAAACAAATAACATGTTTGGCAGCATATGAAGTAAGAGAAATGCCAACATCAACGGCTATGATTGTTGATTTTATTCAGAAAGTCTCTGTCTGTGATGACCTGGCATATTTCTCGTGTACTCTTCCAAGCACAGAAAATTACATCCTGCATGCAGAACAGTTCATCTCCAGCACAATACTGGCCTTTTCTAATACTAATCAATCATGCATGCCGTCTTCTCTTCCCTGTTTGTCACCAGTTTCCCTGCTTTATCAACTGGAAATTGTCCGAGCTGTTGCAGAGAACAATTTGTGTGTGTGTGTGTGTGTTGTAGTGAAGGCTGGGGTCCTAGGTTTGCTATTACAAGGAGCAAGGATGAACCTTCGGTTTGCCAAAATCATGATGAATGCAGAGATATCCTTACTCTCCACAGGACACCAAGTTATCCCCACCACAAAAAAACCCAGACACACTAAAGCACAGGGATTTCACACCAGTTGTAATCTACTTGGTGTCTTATCCCTCCTTTCAACAAGGAAGCTTACTTCTGCATCTCAGGTTCTTCTTCCTTGGTGGTGCCTGAGATGGACAAATGGATAATTCTCAGAGAATTCAATGTCTGTGTGGATAGCAACAATTTCGGATTAGTTCAGGACCTCAGGACATCATAACATTCAGGAAATGCTTCCAAATAATTTACAGCTATTTCATATATTTCACTAAAAAGGTGGTATCTGAAGCACAAACCTAATGCTCCAGTTTTCAGTAATGGAAGTTGTGAGGGCTGATGGAAATAGAAAACTGACTTCCTTGACTTCAAGACATAATACCAGATGATGACACAACTGCTCAGTGTATGTCTGGTTGGATGATACGATAAACTTTCTTTTAACCATTCAGGTAGTGTCTTCTACAGCATAATTGCACTGAATACTGACTGGAGACAATCAGTACTGCTGCAGGACTGAGGCTTGCTTTCCCCCCTTCATCTGTGAAGCAATTTTAAATCCATATGTTAATAAAGGCAGATAATCTGTGGGGGAATAAAGTAGGAAAGCAGACCAGTAATGAAAATGATTGCTAGTCTCGGTGCCAGTAACTGGTCTTTATTTCTATGTGAAAAATGTGTGGATGATGCAACGTTTGTGGATTGAGTTATGAATATTCATCTGTGATGGGTACAAGTAAAAACCAGGCTTGGATATCCAGTTTAGCTTTGGTGCCTCTCTGGGAATCAGTCACAAGTGGTATGCAGGCACAGCGGGCGGTCTCTATAGAGCACACATAGCAAAGGACAGCTAATATATCTTAACGGACTCCAATGTGCTGGGGATATAAAGCAGGAAATTACTGGGTTAAAGAAAACAATTGAGAGAATATGTCGAGAACAAACTTACAGGCAAAGCAGAGTCTTCCTTTTTGAACCTCTGGTTTTTCGGCCATTCTTGGGTTTTTGGAAGGACTGTAATGGATTCTGAGAAAGAGACCTCATAGGAGAGGTCTTCTGTTACACATGGGCTGCCTTTATCTAGTCCGCAGTCTAGACAGCTATTAGCTGAAAATAAGGGAAATTATATATGAATGCTGAATGTATGCTTGCATTTAGTACAGAGACATTAAAAAATTGAACCAAGATGACAAAAATCTTGAGAAAGTAATAAAGGAAGTGCTTCAAAGAGGAATTTCAGTGTAAACCACAGCATGTTCCTGTTTTGTCTGGAGGAAATAAACCCTTAGAAATAAAATCCCTATTTTCATTTTAGATTATTTAACTTGTTGCTTTTCGTGAGAAAGATAGTCAAGCTGAAACTTCCTGTTTATCAGGAATTATCAAGTTTTTGTATTCCATCCTTGTCTACCCGGGCCAGCAAACTGTGTTGGCACTTGTCTAACGAACAATTAAAAATAAAAATTCCTGACAGAAAAAGTCTGTTGACACAGTTTCTTAGGTGACTGTTGACTTATTTACAATCATAAGACATTGTGCATATATTTTATATGCTTACATACATATATTTCTCACAGTTGCTAGTTTAGGTGTGTAGCACCAAAACAGGACACAATGTACAATCTTCCAGTTTGAAAAAGACTATATCTACTGGAATTTCTGGTAGATACTGTGAAATGACTTATTGTTCTACTTTAAAATTTAGTCACCTACTGAAATTAGTGGATGCCAAAGGAAAATTTATGAAATCAGTACAATCAAGTACAGAAATACCCTATTGTCATGGAGCCCAAAGTGTGATAGCATGCATGAGTTCCAGTGTTGCCAACTTTTATGACTGATCTCTCACATCTCAGGACAATTTTATGTTTTCCGTTAAGGTCCAGCTCCTAGACTCACGCAGTTGGAACAGAATCGTAATTTTCATTGGAAGTGAAGTAAAATTTCAGCCCCCAGGACTGCAGAGAAAAGTTTACTAACATGACCCAAGTGCATTCAAAAGCCATGGAAATCAGGAAGTGAATTAAAAAGCATTACATGTTTTATAAACATGTGCCTGCCCCATGATTTTTGACTCATTGAATTTACAGATACAATGTAAACAATTTTTGCAATGCCCCTAGTTTTGCCAACCTTTGTTTTGCAAGTCTGGTATGAAAAAGCTAAGTGTGTTATTAAGTGGCTTCTGAACTGTGGCCTTAGATGTTACCTAATGGCCAAGCTGTTTTAAGATGTTTTCCATCTCTCTTTCCATCCTTGGACTGGAACCACAGACCATCCACAGTGTCCCTGGAAGTTTGCTTCCCCATCTGTTCTAGCACAACTGCTTGCGGAGCAGAGGTGTCAGCAGAGTAGCGAAATGAACAGTTTTTGCAATGAAGGAAAATGTCGGTGGCACTATATCCAGAGGTAAACATCTAAGAGACTAGTTTTGAAACTCGGGTATTGATATCCCTTTAGTTAAGCCTATTGATATCCCTTTAGTTAACAATGGTGATGGGAAGAGCTTTCAAAATAAAAGATGGACATTCCCGTGGAAGGCTGCTGACAATTATCCAGACACTGAGTAGAGCAGAGCTATCAATTTCATTAGCACTGCCAGTCACTGTCAGGGCAAAATGTTTAAGGGATGTCCAAAATAACACCATTAGTAGGTCGGAATAATAGGGCAGAACCAGAAAAATGACAAATTTCTAATGCTATCATTTCTGCAGTACTGGAGAAGAAATGTGGAGAAAATATGCATCTTTCTTGTCATGATTTGCAACAAGAAAATGCACTGCTGACATATTTTGGACAAATTCAGCACCGTATTGTTTAGAGGTTATTTTTACATTCCCAGCCTTGCAACGATCAGTACTTTTTAGACACCGATGCCTCAAGGGCAGCAGTCTGTGTCTGTACAACACCGGTCTTAAATGGGAAACTTTGGTTCCTGCATGACAATAAGCTGACAATAATTTTAAGAATATCTATGCAGCACAGCCACAACACAGAAGAGGGGACTAACCTCAGAACCACAAAAGGATCTTTCTGGCTATCATTTTCCTAGGAGGAAGTGAACACTGGTTACATGTTTGCATACTCACAGCTAACTGATTTCCAAACTGGCTTCTGCCCAGGAAGCTGGATACCATTAGAAGGAACTGGTGACACTGGAACTGTCTCAAATGTGGGCTGATAGGCAAGGAAAAATGATCAGACTGCAGTGAAGGTAAACATCTATGGACAGAAACTGCTACAGTTCAAGCAACAGCGTATCATTCTCAGCTTACACTCTTTTGCCAAGTTTAAACAACCTGTTGGGATTCGCCAGGGTATATTTTTTATAGACGAGCCTGAGAATTAATCTTCCCCAGATTTGGATCATGTTAAGGTCAGTAATATTGCAGCTCGCTGTAGCTAATGAGTCCTGTCCTATATAATGACTGAAATTAGCTAAGTAAATTGCTGTACGTAATTGTACTAAGCAAAAGGTCCTTGTCAAATTCTAATCCATCTTGCTTTTAATCACTTTGGCCACAAATCTTTCTGAGCACTCTCTGACACACGTCGAACATCCACTGCTCTCAAGCACCTGTTGGAGATCAGGTTGTCCACTGCCTTTCGGGATTTGGGCACCAGCAAGTTATTAATGAATGGATGTCCTCCCATAGGTTATATACTAACACTTTATCAGTGAACTGCAAAAACAGTTTTGAGGGAAAAAAGACCTTTTCTATAGTCAACTTCATTTCTTTCTGCTCCAGAAATCATTCTGCACTATGTGAAAATGGGGGAAGCGTGTGTGGCACAGCAGAGAAGGGGCTCTGAAGCCCAGGGGGTGACTTTCAAGCACTATCACCTTTTCTTGGCAGCTGAGTTTTGCCCTTGTTCTCAGCAGTTTTGGGAGTCATCATAAGACAAATCTGAGTATGCGTGTGTACACAGGGCAATAGCAGCTCATCTGCATGTTCTTGGGTAAAAAAAAATAGGTCAAGAATTTGAAAAATGCTCTGAAGGGTACTCAATGAAAATAAATACAATGCCCCAAACTAGACTTGTCTTTTTCCTGCTGTCCTTTGCATCTTGCTGGGAGTTCTTGGAGCCCTCCCTTTCCCAAACCTGCTACCTCCTCCCCAAGCCTGATGGAGCAGCCTCCATCTTTCCGACTGAACCTGCAGCTGAGGGCCCCAATGAGCCCACAACGGCCACTCTTTAAATTGCTTTTAAATTGCTAAATTGGCTGTTTATCAACAAGCAGCAATGCCTCAGGGCAGAAATTTTGTCTTCCCCGTTTGTAGCCAATGCACGGGAGCAGCATTCAGGCTGCTAAAAAATGTCAGATATTTAAAAGACAGGCAGCTCTTCCAATTGGAAGCCTGAAATAATGTTGCAGTTGTTTTATTCAATCATCTTCTCCGCTGAGCTATTTGGGTAACAAAGTCAAATGTAACATGAATAAAATCTCTCCTGAGAGAGTCCATTCAATGGCCCGCAAACTTGATAGGAAACAGGATTTGAGTCACATGGACTTCCTTTGCCAGAAGACTGTAAGGACCATTGATTTTTTTAAAAGGAGAACTGTAGGATGCTTGTGTGATAAAATCCCATAACATTTACACAAAAGCCTTTAGGACATAAAAAGCGAGATAAATTTCAAGTGGGAGTATGAAAGTGGAGGGGACAGTTAAACTTGCCTCAGCAGTTTGGGAAAATCAAACACAAAAGTAGTTATTCTGCTGCTTAAGATCCAGATGGAGAAATTAATGGTAAACATTAGCAACTGGCTCATCTACTTTCACTGCTCAAAATGTCTGACCCTGCGAACAGCATTCAGAACAGATTTACAGTGAGTCAAGTTTATTAAGGAAAAAATCCTTCCAGCCTTGTTACACAGACAAAATCAATAGTGAAGCAGCTGCAGTAACCAGGTTCTGTTAAGCATGGTGGAGCTGGTGGAGGGGAGCTAACAGCACAGCTCTGCCTCACACCCGGCACTGCTTGCAAGACCCTGTAGCCTGCTCTAGCTTGTGGCAATTGAATATCATGAACCATGTACAATATCAAGGATAGATAAAACATCGTATTCTTGGTCTCATTTCTCAGACTGCACAGGGAGAGTGCATCAAGAGGACAAATCTCTGTCTCTTTTGTGAAAATCTCTTCCAAACAGGACCAACAACCCCTCCTCCCACCCTTTTTTTTAATCTTAGCATAGTATGATACAAAGAAAGGGAAGTTTGGGAATAAAACCTTTTTAATGCATGAATTTTAAAGATCCAGATTGTTTCTTTAGTAAAAAAGAAGATTAAAAATCTTTGGAAGCTCATGTCTTAATGAATGTGAAAGGCCAAGAGTCAGATTGTGTCCTTAACAAAATCGGGACAGCTTTATTCATTTGGCTGGGGCTCCAAGTGAAAGCAAGGCTTCTCATATCCTGATTTCTGACTGAAAGTGATTCATTAGACAGTTCTCATTATCCAATACTAAAAATGAGCCCAGTATTTACTGGCACAATGTACACAGGAATTTCCAATGGGAAGAGGAAACCAGAGGAGCAAGGAAAAGATGGAGATGAGGTAGATAGTTCTTTAGTAGCTACCCTTATTGTAGAAGATGTAAAAACAAATCATTGGAGCACCAAAGCAACCAAATTCTATTGTCAGCCCTGCAGCTAGGGGAAATAAAGGCAAAGGAGGATAACCTTATAACTCTGGTCAGGATGCAAGTTGCCCATGCTTTGGATATATTCATATTTCCAAGCACTGTCATCACAAATGCCTTTTTTTTTCATGCAAATAGCTCTGTGTTAGTTGGTGATTCTTCTTTAATTAGGACATGATTTTCTCATGCATTGCTCAAGTAAAATGCTCCTAAAACTCTTGAGGAGTACAGGGTTGGGCTGTTAATGAGCACGATGCTTCATTTCCTCCTTCCAATAATAAAATCAATGTGGGTCCCCCCCTCCCCCAGTTTGTATTCTGCTGTTGATTTTTCCAGGCTTTTAGCACTAGCAGAGCCAACAGCTTCTGATGGAAGCAGCAGGGTACCAGCAGTAAGGAAAATCAGGCCACTGTGATTAATAAACCATCCAATTTAAATCTCCATAGCGTGGCTGCCAGTCGAACCTGCTGTGTGTAGGCCTGTCTGAAGCAGAGCAGAAGCACCTCAGCTGGGGCAGGCTGCTCCACCCAGGCATCACTATGGGAAGTGTGAGGTACCACAGGTGCTGCATTTTATCCCTGGGATCCACAGTACCTTTCCAGGTGTTGCCAGCACAAAAAAAAAGAACAAACCACAACCCACCAAAATTTTCCCCAAAAAGGAAATATGGCTTCATTTCCTTTCATTTCAGTCCACTTGGGCTATTGAGGGAACACTCCTGCCCTGAGGGATGGACCTCAAGGCAGGATGAGAGAAAAGCACCCTTTACTCTGTGTTGACCCGCACAGACACTGGCCAGTGGGCAGTAATAGCAAAACATCTAGCAAGAAGTTTTTTTCAGAACAGAGAAAAGAAACTAGGGCAAATCTATCTTTTTTTTTTTTTTTCTTCTTTTCCCCCCTCTGGATGACAACTATCTATGCCTCTTCAGTGGTCCCCTAAATGTCATCTCAGGTGACCTTAGTGAGCTAATCACCTTTTCTCTCATCATTAGCCACGGAAGAGAGTAATCCATCCTGTGACCCATCCCTCTAGGCTCCTGTAATGCTTAGGTTGTTGGGAGGATTATAGAGTTGGGTGAAGCAATTAGAGCTGTTTTGCTGTTTGCAACACATTTACTTCTTCTCTTCCCAACTAAAAAGCAGGATGGGAAAGCAAAACTCCTGCATGTCATTTCAAGCAGTCTTTTTACCAGCCTCTCTTCAGCAGCTGTGCTGAAAAAATTTGCCCCTCCCTGTTCCCTGTTGCTTTTCTTTTTTGGCTGGGTGGGTTTTATTCCAGATCACTTTCCTAAACTGATTCATCACAAAGATTCACCGATAGCTGTAGTGCCATGCCCAAAGAGGCAGCAGAGTGTGAGGGGCTGCTGCCGCTGACACCCCCTTCCAAAGGGCAGCTCAGGAAACCCTCAGCTTAGGGCCAGCACCCTCCCTGCAATGCATCTGTCCCTGAGGAGCTGATAATTAGGATGGACTTTCTAAATCCCATAATAAGCAGCAGAGATAGGAGCAACAGATTGGGAACCTTGCAGGCTTTTAGAAATACTGTTTTGCAGTCTGTTGGAGGGAGGTGATGGGGGGCTCTGCAGCTGTGTTTGTGTATCTGTGTTTAACATTTAGGTAAGCACCCTGCAGAACTGCATATTTTTGTGGGAAGAAGAATTAGAAGTCTTAATTACTTTTCCAGTCTTATCTTTCAGACTTTCACAATGCAGAAATAGTAAGTGAGCTGAATTTCAGAGGAGGTAAAACAATGATTTGAAGGGCAATGGCCCTGAAACTCCTGATTCCTTTAGCAAGTGAGAAACAGAGGTGAAAAATAAGCAGGTCAAAACCAGATCAATAATGTGCCCATCCAAGAGAATGGGTACAACATTTATTTGGCTGTTTGAAATTTATTAGGAAACTCAAGCTTTATTATAATTTTTAAAAATTTTTAAAAATTTTAAGCACATTAAGGTTCACAGATACTTGAAACAGGAGAAGTGTGCTAATCTAATAAGAAAAGCCATTAGCTTTTTAATGTTCATGCAAACATGCCTGAGGATTTCTCATGCAAGGAAGTCTGCCCACAGGAAACTACTGGATGCTTCTGGATATATTTCTGCGATATGTGCAAGAGGTTCAAAAGACCCCAGATACTTAAACTGGAGACAAATAAGTTAACTCCCTAACCATTATATCTTTGTAGTTTTAATGTGACTATGCAGCTACAATTTTGTTTCCCAATTTTTTGTTTTAAATTCATCCAGGATGCCAAGCCTTGAAGAGAAGGTAGGACAAATAGAAAAGGACAAAGCAATTTCATAATGAAAAAGAGTTTCTTGGAGTTTTGTAACGGCAAAAAATTTAATATTAATTTGAGCTTATGAGCTTATTGGTGACTCCCATTTAAGATATCATGAGTGACATATGTAGAGTCATGTGTGTTGCTTTGAGCATTGGACTAAACTCACACAGTTGACTGCATTCACCAAAACCAAAATGTGTAGGGATAAGAATTGGTGAGTTTAGAGCTATCCTCAGGGAAAAGTGGATGAAACCACCAGAGGCAAAGCTCATTTCTGAAGCCATGAAGCAAATGAACAGTTAATAGATTTTCATTTGCTATGTAAGTGAAATGTAACTGCCAGTGTACCAGTTGCAATCATGCCGGCAGGTGTTTAATTGTTTATGCATATTTGAACCCCAGTTGCTTCATTAGAGAAGTTTTACTTCACCGCTGAGACTGCTGTAAATAGCAAGTGTCCCCAGAAGCCAGCAAAAATTTGAATAGCTGCCAAAAGTAACTCACCAATTTCCAAAAAATAAAGGAGTAAACGTTAGTCTTGATAGGAGATTGCAGGAGGAAGGCTGGCAACAGATACAACATTATGTTACAGGCTAGTTGCAAAACTGTGCACCATCTATTTTATTTGGTTTCTTTCTTTCCTGTCAAAATGCAGTAAATACAGCATTGAAAGTCTGGACTTAGCGTCAGGTACTGCTACTGGCTGTCTGTACGTTGTCAGCAGACACGGGTAGAAGCTTTGATGAGCTACTTGCAAAATGCATAAAAATTAAGCTCAAAAGCATTCACTAGGGTGTATTGGCTACTTACAGAAGAGTCATTGGTGCCAAAGATGTCTCGCACATCCCGGACTGTGTGCTTGTTCTTCTTCCTCAGGGTCTGAGTGTAGGTGTTGTACCTCTTCTGTACGGCGGCAGCTTGAGTTCGGGTCAGAGTGGACAGCAGGGCTTGGCCGTCCTCCTCTTCAGCTCCCGAGATCAACGTAGATAAACCTACATCTTGCAGCCATTCTGCCTCCAGCTCCCCTTCTGCAGAAGAAGAGAACGGGTTACCAGGCCTGGCACAGGAGGGAGAGGGGGCTGAAGGAAGGGAGGTGGCACGGTGGACTGCTGCCTTAGCCTTTATCTTGGAAGCCTCCACTTCCAATCTTTCTTAGGCCACAAGTGTAAGTTAATTTAGTTTTGTCAACATACTGTCAACTTTCATTTTGACAGTCTCTGCACACGAGAGGCTTAGGAGAAGAGCAGAAGAGATATTTTTAACCTGTGCATCAACACACTTGTGTGAAGAAGGCAATAGGGTGCCTAGTCTGACACAGCAAGGTCGCTATAAACTAACCCCTCATTCAAGAGAATAAATTCCCTCGGTTACCATTTATACCACTGTCCTGGTTTTGCCTGGAATAGAGCTAATTTTCTTCCCGGTAGTTGATATAGTGCTGTGTTTTGGATTTAGTATGAGAATAATGTTGATAATGCACTGATGTTTTAGTTGTTGCTAAGAAGTGTTTACGCTAGTCAAGGACTTTTCAGCTTCCCATGCTCTGCCAGGTGAGAATCTGGGAGGGGAAACAGCCAGGACAGCTGACCCCAACTGGCCAATGTGATGTCATGCTCAGTATGTAAAGCTGGAGGAAGAAGAAGGAAGGGGGGACATTCGGAGCGATGGCGTTTGTCTTCCCAAGTAACCGTTATGTGTGATGGAGCCCCGCTTTCCTGGAGATGGCTGAACACCTGCCTGCCGATGGGAAGCAGTGAATGAATTCCTTGTTTTGCTTTGCTTGTGGGGGCAACTTTTGCTTTCCCTATTAAACTGTCTTTATCTCAACCCATGAGTTTTCTCACTTTTACCCTCCGATTCTCTCCTCCCTCCTACCGGGGGGGAGTGAGCGAGCGGCTGCGTGGTGCTTAGTTGCCGGCTGGGGTTAAACCATGACAACCACATTGTACCGGGTGAAGCCATTTGGCAGGTAGAAATTAAATTTGTATTGCAATTAAAATAAGCAAAAATACTGAAGTGGTGTATACAATAGAATAATGTGTTTGCACACTAAGGATGAGATTTGAGATGCCAGGGAGTCAGCTGGTAATCAGACACCTAGCGAAGATGCTACACTGACAGAAGTGTGATGTCCACCTAATCCATGGACAAGATGGTTAAGAGCCAGAGCCACTCACTAAAGAGAAAAGGTCAAGTAGTGGTGGGTATCAAGGAGGTCTGGTAGGGGTGGAAGATGTGGAAATAGCTACCCTTGCGTGCTAGGTATCATCCTGAATTCTAATAATTAAAGACTGTCTAGCACTCTATACCCAGGGTGATTAGTGACTAATACCTTCTTGAATCCTGTTCAAAACCTGTTTTCCAAATGGTTCAACACAGCAACTGGTTCCAAAGTGAGATTATGCACCATGTGAAAAAGTATTTTCTTTCCTCAGATTTCAGCTTGCTAGCTGGTACATTAAATGAATATCCCCGGTCACTGTAGGACAGGGAGAAGCTCCCAATCTACCTTCTCTAAATCATTTAGTAATTTTAAATTTTGCTGTCATTGCCTTTTTATTTGTCTGCTTTTTAAAGTAAAGAGTCACAGTCTTTTAAAATCTCTCTTCACATAGGAGATTTTGAGGGCCTTCATTTTAATTCTGGCTGTGAACAATCCTAGCTCAGCCATACGCTGTTTGCGACAAGACAATAATTGCATTCCAGCTTTGGCTGAAGAGGAGGTATTACAAATAAACATGTCAAACAGGAAATGGATTAATTTGCAGCATGTTCTATAAAACAACTAGTCAATGCACTTATTGTTCTTGTCCCAGCACTGGTCCTAATGGCAGGTTGGTATTTCCACTTTCCCTTTATTGCCTCTTCTTGACACCAGTATGCAGGCAGATTGATAGATACCAGTTTGCTGCACATTGGCAGTTAGATACACAAAAAAGAAAATTACAGGGCTGGACTGTAGGGACAAGTGAAAGCATCTTACACATGTGCCTTCACTGACTTCATTGTTAACTGCCTTGTCTTTTTACAAAGCTCTACAAAAAATATCTGGTTCTAAAACCCCTGCTCTGTGTAAGATGGGATGTGACCACGGGATGTATCCCGTGAAACAGCTTGTCTCCACTCTGATCCTTTCTGTATCCACAGATAGGATGACAGGCTGTTCCTTTCCCTTCTTGAACCAATGGTTCTTCTGCCGTCCTCACTCTTCTTTCTAACAAGGTCTCTTTTCATTTCCATGTGCCGCTGTTCTAGCCACATACATTCGTGTTCTAGTTTCTTAATTATATTCATTTTGGCTTTTGTCCTGACGTATTCTTTCCAAGAATTTAGTTTTTAATTGAACTTGGCTTTCATGATGCTATGAAAAATAGTAAAGCAGACATGAAATTGTGCCTGCTTACCAGCCACCCCTGTGATTTGTTTTCTCTGGCGTTTGCCCTTTTCCTGTTCCAACCACTCACAAACAATAGACTAAGAAATAACGACAACAACCAGAGGAGTAAAACTATTAAAGAGAAGGAATTTCTGCATAAAAAACCCTCAAAATTTTATGACACATAGGTTTAAATAAGGGCTAAAAGAAAAACATGTTTTACAAAACGTTATTTTTATATGGTAGCCACTTATACAGCAGGGTCTTGATACTGTGTTTGATTTTGCTCCACCAGAAGACAAACAGATAATCAAGAGGGTTCCCTCTGGTTGGTAATCCTCTTTTTCTCATAGAGATTGCTAGGAAAGAGGTGCCTTTCTTTGAATTTCAGATATAACCTCAAATAACTTACAGCATCCCAGCCTTGTAACACCAAGTGTTAAAGCAGTTCTGCACATCACTGCCATCTTAAATACCCCATGGCTTCCTCTTCCCCTACATTTTCATCCCTTGTATCACTTGTTATGATCTTCTGTTCTTTATTGACCGTAGTTACTAACGTCAACAGAGTAAGTGTGCTGATGGCTTCCCCTTGCACGTGTGGTCTGGCAAAAAACAGCTTTGTGGTTTCGACAGTATCAGTGGTGCCTGGCTGCTATCATCCTTTGGCTTCCTTCTTAAGGATTCTGCATCTCTTCCTCTCAAAGACATCTGAAAAGGGTGACGAATATCTGTTTTTATTTTGTCCTGAGGACTTCCACATTGATTTTCAGTGTTTTGATCCTCAGCAAGGAGTGTTATCTTATTAGGAGCTTAATAGAACTCACTATTATTTCCAAGATTTATAATCCCAGACTGAATATATTCCTGAAGTTAATAACTAGAACAAGCACTGCCTGGTTGTGTGTGGGTGTATGCAATATATGTGTGTTTAAAACAACAGTATGAAGGTAAATGAAGTGTGGAGATGTATTGCATTTTACCTTGCAGTCTCATTTTTAATTCAGGTCAGAGGGAAAAAAATCAATGCAATGTAATGAGGTGTAATCAGACAAAGGGTAACATGGGACCACAGCAGAATTTGCACTGTTGTGAAGATTTAGCTCAGCAGTGATGAAACTGATGGAAAAGTTTCTGAGAACATGGAAAATGGGCTCCTGTATTGCTTTGGCCTACTAACTTATCCAGGTTGGTAACTCACAGCTATGTGACATTCCCCTGACCGTGCAGACAAGTCAGGGACACCCAGTTCACGCTGACAATTGCATGAAGGAGACACCGACAGATTCACAATCTCTTTCTGGGGTCTCCAAGCTGGACAGCATAGTCAGACAGGAATTTTCCCAATAAGGCCAAACTGAGGCAGATTGCTTTTCTGCCTTCCTGTAACAATAGCCATAAAGTTTCAATGTTACACCTTGATTTATTTTTATTTGAGACCAAAGGCCAGCACAAAAAAGTGCAGTTTGGATTTAAGCTGCCAGACCATAACCCTCATAGCAGACCGAGACTTCTGGTGAACGGAGGTCGTCTCCTTTTGCTTCCGGGAGAGCCCTACCTGGAACTAGTGAGTGGGAGGTGTTCCCCATGGAAACGGTACATGGAGCTAGATACCTCTGTGTGGGATACTCATCATGACTGGTTACATATTTGGTTGCTTAATAAAGTAGCACCCTTTCCCCCTTTTCACCCTTCTTCCTGGTAGCAGAATTAATGACGTCCCATTGCATGTCAAGGTAAGAAAAATACATCGTCACTCACGTTAATAATTGGATGGAAAGAACACAACATTGTTTCAAAATCTATCCCTAGATCAGTAGTTACCAGACTAGTGGCCATGATCCACAAAAGGGTTGCAGCAGTTATCAGTGGGTCATGACCTCAAAAGAAATTCGGTTTCATCCTATAGTAACACCTGATATTTTGTGTTGCACAACATAATGCACTTGTAAGTCGGGTCATAATTGGAAAAAAAAATGAGAACTGCTGTTCTAGATGTTATCAAGTCATCTAACACAAAGCTGCGTTGCATCAAGCTAGTGGAGACTATTACATGTTCTTCCAAATACATTACGAAAAAGGAGAGGGGGAAACGTTAAGGTAACAGAATGAGGTAGTAATACCTTCAGCATGATTTGTATAAGTGATGAATGAATTTTGACAAGTGGGGAGTCTGAATGATGTAGGCGTCCATATATTCAGATTTATCTCTAGTATTTCCTTGAATTATATCTGAATTGGGCAATCCCAGAGAAACAGGCAGTTGTCAAATTTCTGATAGCAGCAAACGATATCTAACCAAAAACTGCTTCAAGACTTTCATGACTTCTGCATTATATCCTACGAAAGCCAGAAATTTGAAAATTCTAGATTACTAAATGAACTTTTTGGTCCTTTTATATGTTTTGGTTTATTTTATTTAATGCTGGAGATTAAGTTTTCATTTAGTGCCTCTCTTTTTTGAATTACACCGTATCTGTCCTCCTGAAGTACATATAAAATTGGTGCAAAAAAATCTACTTCAGAAGTCAATTACCAGCCCCAGTGCCTAAACCAGATTGAATTATTGTTTCTCTCCAGCGATATCTCGTACATTGACTGTGATGTTCAGAAGTAGAGATACAATGATCATAGATAGACTCAGCCTAGCACTTTTGCTTATACTGGATGACAGTAGGAAGGAGACCAGGGCATCACTAAAGAGACAAGGCAAAGCCAAGGTGTGAGGAAGAAGTGGTGTTCGTGTGCTCACCATCAGCAGGTTTGAACTCCAAGAGCGTTGCTTCTTCAGATCCATCTTCACTGCTCTCCTTGATGCTCTCCACTTCGCACCAGAAGTCCTCCATGGAGGTACTGTCCATGGAGGCTTGTGAGTTGGAGCGACTGAATGCAGGAGGAGGTGCTGACTCATTGGAAAGCATCCTGTTAATTCTTCGACAACGAGGGAGAGACTTTCTGAAAAGAGTTAGAGATGAAAATAAAAATACTCTATCTTTCTATCATGTTAACTTGTACCATGCAGACAAAGCACGCAACTAGGGCTTCAACTGTGCCTGTACCAGGGAGCAGGGAACAAGATGTTGGAGGCAAAGTGCACAGTTCTGGTGGTCTTCATGATCTCTGTTGCTCATAACAGCTATGGCTGAAAATTTATTTTGCATCTAATAATTTATCGCTTTAACATCCTTTAGTGTTTTACACCATAGAGGGGAACTCAGGAGATGCAATTTCTATTTCTAACACTGATACTCATCTAATGAGACACTGGAAAAGTATTTTAACTTCTTTGTGCCTCAGTTTCTCTTTCTATCCCTTTCTGTTTTGCTTACTGGCTGAAATGCTTTAGTGCAAACTTCTTTGGGAAAAAATAATCAGATTTGGGAACCCTGAAATATTTTACAAACTCATGTTGGCTCCAGAAAAAAAATTAAAAACTTGAAATATTTTAATTCAGAAGAATAATTACTTTTTATTTGAAAATCCTTTAAAAATAATACATTTTTTAAATGAAATTAAAATAAATGAAATCTTAACAAAATCTGTCTTTGAAATGAAATAGTATGTTTTGGAAGGTTTTGATCATGGGTTCAAAAAAAATTATGTTTCACTAAAAAACAAATTTCAAGTTACGATTCAATACAGTGATGGAATTGAAACAAAGAAGTTTGTTCCTTATTCCTTTGTTCTTGTCTTTTCCCACTGTAAATTCTTGCAGCTGAAGACAGTTACACAAGTTCATGCAAAATCTTATAAAATACCCACCACAAAAGTCTTGTCTGACTTTGCTCTTTCGCATTATTACAATTGCAATACTGTAAGCAGCTTTTGTAAGTGTAATTACAGTAGTTACAGTAAGCAGTAATAATAACCACAACAATATTTGTACAAAGGAGTCAGGAGGTACCGTAATTATGGCAGAGAGCTAGACTACAGGAATTAATGGAAAATTCTGTCATAAGGTCTTCTGGCCTTCACTTATCTGAATTAATTCAAATGCAGTTTCCCTTTCTCTTCCTTTTCTTTATGGCATCATCCTGCCAACAGGCCTTTGTTTAAAACCACAGGCAGCACTTTTACTCCACTAAAAAAAAAGATACTTCCTTTTCAGTATTTCCCTCTTTGTCAAAGTTTTTGCAATGGATGAATAAACAACATATTATTTAATAAAGCTGACTGGACGTGCTTTTCCCCCTTTGTGCTGCGGCCTCTGCTGCATGCCCCCTCGTCAGCGAAGGGCTGGCTGCTTCCCTGAGGTCCCCGGAGCCTCCTCGCTTCGTCTGGGTGGTCCCAGGCAGCTCTTTCTGGGTTAGGTCTGAGCCCCGGGTTGGGGAGCTGCGGTGGAAACGATGGAGCACAACAAATCCAGCTGTGGACATTATCAGTGATTTAAAAAGGCAAAGCTCAGGCCTTTGCTCCTTTTTGAACACAGGGAGGTATCGTACAGACGATTCAGCTGCCAAACCTGCCCATGTGCTCTTGGTCAGCTGCTGGTAAGCAAAGCTTTCTTATGGGTGAGAATATTTCAGCAGAAGAAAATGTACTATGGTGCTGTGGAGACACATGTCCTCCAGGAAGAGAAGTGCTATCATCTTCAGTGTTTCTATCCTTTTTTTCCTCATAAACAGCAAGCGATTGTTTGCATTTAAACACAGCACTGAAACTGTTATTGTTTTAATTAGAACAAGCCACAGTCACCAAATCCGAGAAGAATTTGTGACACAAGTGTGGTTAAAGCTATTTGAGTGTCTTCCATGTAGCTCTCCCTCTGGGGAGACGCGAGCATTTCAGTCGGCTTTTGTTCGCAAAGCCTCAGATGACTGGGGTACCTGGTAAATCATAATTACTGGAATCATGTATCTGGATGTGTCAGGCTCTGTTTTTTTATGGATTCACCTCTCTCTCTTCCCTGCATCAGCATCAGCAAGGAAAAAAAAATGCAAGTGTCACAGGGCTTAAATATCATGAGTTAATACTGAGCCAAGCATCCCCGAGCAGAGTTTTTGACCAGCAGCAGCAGAACCCCTGAGAAGCGGCCAGAGAACCCCTCCTCTTCAGCTGGCAGCTGGTGGGGACGGGGGAAACAGCTCCCGCCAGCCAATTGCTTACTGCTGTGAAAAGCTGCGCTCTTTTGTTTAAAAGGTGATAATGAACACAAATAAGGAAAAAGGCAAAACTTCCTGGCACTCTAAAGGCATTTGGGGCCCCTTTTCACCAGGCGCTGTACAGGCAGAGAGAGACGCCAAGGCCTGGTCTCAGGCGTGCAGCGGGTGCCCGTCACCAGGCCGCAGCCTCTCCCTCCCCGGCCTCCTCCTCTTCAGCTCGGGGCTCTGCCTGAGACCCCCACGCTGCTGCCCATTGAGCAATTCATATCCCTGCTTAGTACAAACCTTTGTGAAAAATAAGTCCCTACATCTGCTATATAGCACAGCCCAGAGTTCCCACACCAGCAGTCGTAGGAAGAAACGTTCTCGCTGGTCTGGAATCGAACACGTGCTGGGATGAGAAGAGGGCATTTTCCCCGATAGCATCACTGGCTCCCATCGTTTAGTCACGGTCAGGGAATTTAAACATTTCCTGCCCTCCCAGTGTGAATCTTGACCACGACCCTTGTGCTCTTCACGCACCACACCAGACTGATCCTCGGGCTTTGACTCCATCAGCACTTCAGCGAGCTCAAACCAAGGCTTTTTATTTCACCATATTAGGAAGAAAGAGACTTGGTGGGTTGTTTCTTTTCTCCCCACAGTGAGTATGCTAATTTGTAATATTACCATACCAAAAAGCTAAATGCAGAACAGAGCATGTAGCACGGCAACAACTGCTGTGACAACCAGCTTTACCAAATACGTCTAAGGTTCCTGGGTAATTAACGTGCATTTACAACAATATTAAAAGTACAGAGCTTATTTGGAAAATCAGCTGAACAAAGTCTCCTGAGAACCTCATATCTGAGGCTTGTTATCTCAGCCCGGATTAAATCAAGCTGTGTAAAATTCCTGTAACAAGAAAGGTTAGGCAGAGGTGCTTTATCCTTATTGGTAAACAGCTGAAGCTTGCTTCCAGGTGGTCTGGTACAAACCTTATGCAATTATTCCAAGTCTGCCTATTAAAACCTCATGTGTTTGAAAAGACCTCCAGCTGCCATTTTGACCCATATACCTGTGGCTTTTGTCCCGGAGGAAGTAGTCTTGTTTTTATGTGATAATGGCAGTTGTCTCCATTTCCTCCGGCCAAAGCTGCTCAAAACAGTTTCAGGGAAAAAAAAAAAAATCCTACTGAGGAAGCAAAGCATATTCTTCACCGCTTTTAATTCATTCTTGGAGGACACTCAATGAGCACTGACTCAGCAAGCTGTGCCTGTCTCAGAAATAGCTGAACAAGCCCAAGTTGCCTGTCACCTGGGAACTCTCCTAGCAGAAAACCTATGTTCTGGATACCTTTTTCATCCTCAAAGCTTTCCGGCTTATTTGCTCTTTTTCTCAATGTCTGTAGAGACTTTTACAAGGATAAAATGTTTTCACTAAGCCAAATTTGTTGTTCTTACAGAAAATTTGAAAACCAATCTTGTTAGGTAAGTAGCAATCATGAAGCTCGTGCTCAGTTTCATTTGCTCCCTCATACACACGGGCAGTGGTGAGCTAATCTGAAAGGCTGACTAAATTAAACACAGGAGAGATCTCAGATTCTGGCTTCCTAGATGGAAAATGCTGGGAGAGATGGACGAACCTTAAAGCATGAGCAAAAATTACAGTGACTCCACTGAACGAGATGAAATTGTTTTCAGGGCGGAATTTAAAAAAAAAAAAGCCACAGAGACACAAACTCAAACCCTTGAAAAAGAAAGAAGGGAAAAGTGTACTACAATGGCCAATGTCATCAAAGAACTCCTCTGTTACTGGATATTGGCCACAGAAGAAAGGGTTAAAGAGTGCCAGTAAGGATAAATATGATGATATCATGTAGAAAGCTTTCTGTGGAAAGATTTTTGCAAAAAAGCAGGGTATTTCCCTGGGGCACAAGGAGGCTGATTCAACTGTGTGTGACTCTGGTTTTGCCCTAGTGTATGTTTATGACGCTGATGAAATGCAATAGCAAACCAGGCCCACTCAACCTATATTTTATATTCCATATATCATGCAGAAGTGTGCTGTTCAGGGTCTGACAGAACACATCGATTTCAGGATAGCCAAGCCAAATCCAATAAGCAATTCTTATCCTACCCCAAAGTGAAGGTTTGTCTAACCACACGAAGAGCTGTTTCAGTGACACCTAATGATTGTTCACAGGCTGACTAATGATAAAGCCAGGCTTGTGTTTTCAGTTTAATTAAGTAATGGGTGGTAGAGAATCCATAAAACAAATGGGAGCAATAAAGCCATCTTGTAGTTAAAACCAGCATTTAATCCTTGTTTACACAGAGAAACAGGACATCTTACTCTTGTGTGTCATTGTGCTTCATTTCATTCGGCGGGTTGTGAACCTGCTTCACCACAATTAGTCACATTTATAGGAATGGGGAAGATGAAGGAAGCAAACTGTCCTGGTCACTTTAGGACTAAGATCCACTTTTTCACTCTGCAATCATTCTATCAGTGTAGCCAATGAAGTCAGTAGTGCCTGAAAAACACAACAGTGGCAGAGTACAGTGTTGTTTCCTGTATCCAGATCTTTCTATCCTTCAGTTTATCATAACAAGTCACCAACTTCTGACAAAAAATAATTACCCTCTCTCCGCTCAGCTCTTCCCAAATGTAAAAAAGGGGATGGTAGCTTGCATGGATAGGGAAACAAAATTTATTCCTCTTTATTAAGAACTGTATTTTGATCTGTTCTGAAAAGTTAGGAATCAGTCATGTACCAATATTTCTCTTTTTTTTTTATAAAATGTGTACAAATTCCAGGCAAAGGAAGAAACCGGCAATTTGAAATAGTATCTTTGTGCACAGTTCACGGCACAGTTCACTCTTGCCCCAAATCTCTTCTGGTCTTCTGGTTCCTTCCTGGCGACCCTGTTCCAGCACTCCTTGCTGTCTGCTTGTTTTCTTCTCTCCATGCTTGGTGGTTTCTGCTCACAGAGAGGGGCATATCTCAGACAATATCCCCCAACTCCATCTGCACACTTCTGTTTCTCATTATCTTGCAGATGTTAGGCAAGTTGTAGGCAGTGGATCCTAAAGTTTCCCTTTTCTTTCTCTAACATCTAGCATAGCAAATATTTAACCTATCATGCTCTTTGGTTTCCTGGAGGTGTCACCCAGCCTCCCTTGTAACAGAGTGTCTGAGTGAGAAGCAGAATAGGATTTTATTTCATTAATAATTTTTTCATCCTGCTGCCTAACAGAACTCCAAAATCATATTCATCTGATTGCTCTTTGTTACAAAGCTGGGTTTGAAAATAAGCTGAGTTTTGACATTACTGTATCGGCTAGACTTGAAAACACAGGAATTCAGTACTTTGCATGTCTTTGTATTCTACAAAACATTCTACAAAATATGCTTCTGTCAACTATTAATTTTATTTCTAAAGATGCTTTTCCATCTCCACAAACATTTTTTGGACCAAAAGGACTTGTTTAATGAGTCTTAATATTTAAAGACTTAAAAGAGAAAAGACTTACAAGGCTTACAAGATTTAAAGGAATTTAAAGAGTTTCATTTATTTATTCATAACTCATCTGCAATTCATCAAGGTACTAACAGGAGTTAGAAGATTCAGCTGTAGAGTTGGCATGCGGGTTTACCTGCCAGCATTTAAAAATGCATTTCACCTTGGGTTCTTCATCTCTCTCTTACGCAACTTTTTCATAAGTGGTACAGAAGTCCCCCGTCCGTAACAAGGGCCACATTGTGACCGCTCCGCGGCTTAGCATGGAGATTGCAGAAGAATCTCTCTCTGTTTGTGCGTTTCAATGTGAGGACTCTCACAATTAGACCCTTTGAGCTAGGGGAGTGCAGGGAATATACTCTCTAGGTATTGCCTGCTGGCAGTGATGACCCTTGGGGACATGACCCAGACCTCTCCTCCACACTAGCAATCACATCACTTTGGCGCTGGCCCGATGCGACAGAGACAGTGCACTACATGGCTTCAATGCCTCTGTCAAAATCTGAAAGGGACTCTATTTTGTCTTCATTCTCCTAACAAGGCTGTTCCTGAAGGGCAGCAGGGATTCCCAAATGATTAACCCTAACAAGGGTACGTTCTGTCAAGCATTTTTTTTTCAAGTGAATTGGAAAAGGATTCTTTTCATATAGATTAAGAGGCAGCAGAATAAGCTAGTTTTGAATGCTGAAGACTTAAGGACATGAGCAGATCATGGCAGAGTATGTTAGATGTAATTTTCAATGGGTATGGGCGAGATAAGAAGCATCCGGATGTGGCCTAGAGCAGGCAAAAGCTGGTTGTGAGCAGCCAGTTTAAACATCTTAAACATTTCCAACACATTTTTATTGTTAGAGGTGACAAATTCTTTTGTTGTGTTGGTGTTTGCTTAAGTCCAATTACTTTTATATGTAACAAATCCATGTACCTAGGGCAGACCAAAGTTTTCCAGGAAGAAACATAGGCATGTGGCCCATGTACTGTGCGCTTAGGAAACCCGTGCTTCCAGGAAATGTTTGATCTATTGTGCATGTACAGTACAAATGATTTGTGTCCAAGCATTGAACCCAATGAATCTGACAGTTCACTGTACATATGCCTCAGAGCTGATGAAAGCCGCCAGGAGCATTGGGCTCACTGTGCTTGTACTGTACAATTTATCCACTCATGTTGAGTAGATGCCTCCAAAAATTCCACCTGTCTGGCACACACCCAGTGAGATTGCTAGGTAGCTGAGCACCCCGAAATCCAAGGCAAACCCTTCAAATTCCATCTGGGCAGAATTTGAAATCAAGATGTATGACAACCCTGGATATACTACTATAAGATCACCAGTCCTCGGGATGAATTTCTTGGTTAAGCCACACAGTAAGTATGAGGCAGACGTTTCATTCTGCAACTTGGTGCAAGCAGCTACGCAGTTCTTACCCGAAGTAGCAAGCAAAAATGAAGCAGTCACATGAGTGAAAAGGAGAGGGGGAAGCACAAATGCACTAGATCCTGCCTAAACTCTGGTACTGCACGAAGTTTAATGCTGTTCACTGCATTCACTCGGTCCCTCCTCAGAGAGCTATCTGCAGTAGTGAAGAAGCTCTCACAAAAGGTGGTGGAAAAGCTGTATTTCTCTTTTGCTGCCTGCTGCTCTGGCAGCGCCACTTCTAAGGTAAGCAACAGCCCTGTAAGCACTCCCCGGGGATAGCATCGTCTCAAGCCAACGGGAGTACGTCAGGCCACTATGCATGCGTGCGTGTGTAACTACAAATACCAAAGAGGCTGGGAGAAGGAGGATAATGTGCAGACTAATCCAGAATCTTCTCTCACAATAAAATTGATAAGCCTTTACCAGCAATTCACACTTAGCCAGATTCATTATTTATAACACAACAAGATACAGTTAAAACTGCAGGAAATGCACAGGTTCTAGAGCTCGGATGAGGGTTAAATCATTCAACAAGCAAAGAAGCAAACCAAGTAAAACCCACAGGGGATGTAAACTGGACAATGTTAAAAGATTTTTGGCTCTAGAATTACAAACTAAATTTTCTAAAGAAAAAGAATTATTAAAATATTCATCAGGCACGATGAAACACTGAAACATAAGGGGTCAAACTTTCTACAGCTTTCAGTACAGCTGCTAACATTGCCTGCATTTATGTGGCAATTGTGGAAGAATATATCCTTATTTTTATTTTAGGTCATTCTAAAGGAGCTATCCTTTCAACTAGCAATGATTATTATCATTAAAGGACTCACAGTATTTATAGGACTTGCTCTCTCTGAACGCTTCAAAAGACAAATTCAGTCATTTTGGTTGAATTAAGGTAACAACATAAAGAACTGGACCATACTATCTGCTGGAAGGCATTTAATGCAACTACATACATTGCACGTGTAAGCTCTTTAAGGTCCTGACATAATCAATGAAGGGAGACAGGTACTTCTAGAGAGTGAAACATGTAAACTAAACAGAAGCTTGAAGTCATGCAATATATCTTTGCAGTTTTCTTTGTGCTTAGCTTTAAGTGAACTCCAGCTGTTACTTTCCCCCTTTCTATAATTAATGCACCCTTTTAAGTAAATGTCACCACTCCACCCATTATATTTTTTTCAAAGGCTTCAGGACCTAAGAAAACAAGCCGTAGCTATTTTCATGAGATATCGGGTTTTCCTTTTAATGTGTATGGGAGGCAATGGTTGAGCTACAAAATATGAATATGTAAACTCTCTAATGTATTCATTTACATTTTAGTCATGAATGGTATCAGTTACCCTGCAATTCATGAGAAAACATTTTGAACATTGTGCTTAATAGTATTCACAGGACTGGACTGAAGTAATGTAAAGCAACACGTTGAACTTTTAAAGCTAAGCAATACACAACTTCTAAAGCTATTTTATTGAAAAAAATGCTTATATGGTGAAGATACTGTTAAATCTTTCAACAGAGCGAGGAGCAACTTCACACTGTCACTATAAAAATCCTGGATCTGATTCTCAGATAGTTATAAACTGTTACAACCCCACTGGCTTAATTTATCCCTTATGTTTAAATTCAGAACATCCTTCTTTGTGGTACTGCTAATGTTGAAGTTATTACAAATCACAAAAATTTCATGAGCAAATGTACTTCTGACCATCTAGATTTTTCTCGGCAGCTCTGGGTTGTCTGTCAGGCAATTCTGAACCCTCAGCTTGTATTTTCCATGGCATATTGTACTTTGTGGCATACTGAATCAGTCAGAAGGAATGACAAATTTGCTGGAAAATGCTGTAGCCAAATAAAAATCAAGATGTGTGCATAATTCTATTTTTTGCCACTCCAGCACATTGGTAAAGATTGTATGAGTTACTTTGGAATGCGTCCCAAATTTGCTGAATAGACTGTTCTTTTGTTAATGAGGCTGCTTAATAAAGCAGTGTAGATGAAGAATGTACACTGAATAAAGCAATGTGGATGAATCTTAGAGAATATCTCAAAGCACTATGTTCCTATTTTTACTTGCATAAAAATGGTTATGTGTCAGTTGTAAACTGATGGAAAGTACACCAACGTGGAAACTACAGAAAAACAGATTTTTAGCACATTGTCTGTTGATTATTCTTGTCAATGTCCAGAACAGTCTGCGACTTTATTCTGGATGACTTGAGGCAACATGAGACCTCATCTTTACCCATCCGTCCCTCCATCTGCAGCCAACCCTGAACCCTGCCTCCTTCCCTTCCTTTTCCAATTTTCCAGAAAGCAAGTGCTGCTGGGATGGGTGGGAGCCTTGTGTAGAGGTGGAGCAAGCAGGGAAGCTGATAAGGGCTCTGTGCAGAGAGGAGGTGATACCAGTGCGGCACAGGGGAACCTGACACACAGGGCAAGGGATGGGGATTGCAGCAGATGGGTGTGTTCCCAGCTCCAACAGCATTTGACCGTCATATCTCCTTATAAGAAGTCACACAGCAGCCTCTCTCTCCATCCAGTTCTAAATATTTACAAAAAGCTCAGAGTCGAAGCAACTATGGTACTTTACCTTCTAAAAAAATAAACTACTAAAAAATCCCAAACAGCTAAGCAATATTAACAGAAGTAAATCCTCTTGGGTCTGCTGAAGCCAATGGAAGTTTTGCTAATGTGGTGCACATTTCACCTTCAAACTTCAAAAAGCAAGCTATATTAGAATAGATTTTTGACCAACATTTTTGAGGGAAACAATGAACAACTAATTTCTTGCTAATTCACTCATCTTCTTTTTGATCAAAATTTTAGGCTGTTTCACTCACTTTAAAGTTAAATAGCGGTATATCGTTTGGTAACCTCTCACATTCAGGACATCAATAACTGTACAAGCGTCATTGTGTAAGCATAAAGCTGAATTTAAAGCAAAAGCTGGTAGAAGACTCCTATTGGAGATTGGTCTAGAGAATTTTAATTTATAATGTAGGTACAGAAATGTGTTGGCAAGAACCTCTTGAGTTGCCAGATGATACTGGTAGCATTACCAGTACTATGAAAGGTCATGGTGAGATGACGGGAGATGTAACCATAAGAGAGGACAGAGCAGAGCTGAAGATGAAGAACAGAAGCTTAAATCTGATGGAGACAAACACAACAGACAGGGAACACCAAGTAGAAGATCACAGGTCCCCAAAGAGCAGACATTCCCATTTTTTGAGGAATCAATGGACCACAAAATCAAATTTAATTTATTATATTCTCAGGTCTTCAACAGAGGAATGAAGAGGGAAAGGAAAAAACAATGCGTGTTCTTATACCTTGGCTATAAAATTCCAATCAATGGGGTATAAAAGGTTTTCTGTGATCTTAAAGGGATTTCCAGGCTATGCTAAAGAGATAGAGGGAATGTCTTCATGAGAATTTTCAAGGCAACACCCTAAATTTCAAGTGGTATTTTTCTAATTTATGTTCAAATGTTTATACTACATGCCTGTGAAAAACATAACCTTTCTATGTAAGGAGCCAAACGAATCAGCAATGCTTCCAAACCCCTTGAACTCCAGTGAGAGCTGGAAATGTTTGACTAGATCACACTTCTTTACAATGCTCATAAAAAAGGCAAGTAACAGAATAAGAAAAATCACCTTTTAAATGGGAATACTAGTACATGATGCACAGCAGCTTTCCAGCTTTTTTCAACTACCTTTTTTTCTCCTGTGTATTTTATTTTAGAGGTTTATCTCAAATATTTCATCCATGAGCACTCTGAGGGAAGCTACAGCATGCCGGGTATTTCAAAGCTAACTTTTCAAATATACTGCAGCTTCTGAAGCTCTTGGACCTAGAAAGATCACTAATATTTACAAAACATGGTGCCTTTGTCCTCAGTTCCTCAGTGATATGAGTCATTCTGAATCCTACAAGCAGCCCTGCTGAAGCCAGAAAAATGTCTCTTGTGCACAGGGTTTGGAAGTTTAAATGTCTAATATTGACACTGAGAGAGTAAGAGGTAGCTCTTGGAAATCTCTGAGGAAAATGTTCTCAAGTTGGATGGAAGTCTTCAAGGCTCAGAAGACATAGAGGGACAATATTATCTTAGTTTCAAGCATCTTAACATAAGTAGAAAATGCCCATTTGCGTTCTCCTGGGAAGCAGAAACCCTCGATGGCCCAGAACCATGCTAGAAAGTTCTACAGCACCTTTTGTAGACATCATGTATTACAGGAAGGGATTGCTCTTGGCTATTTTGACAATTACTGATTTGTTCTGGTTTGTTCTAAGCTGTTCTAAGTTTGCACCAGGTTGGGTTGGGAGAATGCAAAGAGGACTTTGGAGAATTGCCTCTTTAAGCTGTGTTGAGTTCTCCTCAGTCACAGCTGGGAATCTGAACCAAGATACCAAATCATCATGCGGTGGATAGTAACAACAGAATCAAGAATTTAGTAACTACTAAAACAACCCAACCATCTCCTGTAGCATTTAATTAACTGTATGGGCTAGAGCTAATTCATCATAATAGGACCACGGAGACATTGTCAAATAAGAATTATGGAGCGAGGTAAAGTGACATGTCTAAAATCACACAGATGTTTTGCCACAGAAGAGAGTTAAAAATACAAGAGCTAGTTCGTGACTTAAAGCTATGGTACGCCATGAGTAATAGAACCGCTAATCTTCTGTAAGTCCTGCAGAGCTTGGCTGAAGTTTCTAACTGAGCTTTGTCAGCCCTGTACATATTCTTGGCTGGATAGCCTCTAAAAAGTAATTAATATTGCTATACAAACATAGTAGATCATGTTTGAAAGCTCACATGCTCACGTCAAATGAGTACAACTAAGCTGTTATTGTGCCCTCTGTCATCGTGAGTACATGCTCCTCTTCCCACTCCTGCCTAGATAACACCCATGATCCATGATAGGAGGTGAAGATTCACAGGGCATTCATCCATCTTTTGATGATTGTGTTAGATCTTTCACTGTGCAGGCACTTTATGAATGTCATGAAGCTGTAATGCTATCCTTCCCACAAGGACACCGAATTACTTATCCATGCTTTTGATATAATGCATCTTGGCTGAACTGTTGCAGCTCTCTCGCTCTGGAAGACTTCCAGTCAAAGACTATATTTACGTCAGTTACAATTGATTCAAAATGCTTCCACAGGATCTTGAACAGGCTAACATATCTTCACGAGCTTAATCCAAAACAGAGATGATAGATGGCTTTCCAATAAAACAGGGGAATAATCATGTACCTCTAGTTCTTTGGTTTGAGTTGGTATCCCTGGTTGGTATTCAGCCACTGCTTGGACCAGCATCTTTTCTGGACTTCCAGCTGACTACAGATTATGCTTCCAAAATGGAATTAGGAGGGCAATCACCTAACACCCATTTTCAGAAAAGACTGAAGGATTCAGGAGCACAAACCCCATGGATTTACAGGGAGGGTAAATGCTCCTGCACACAAAGTCAATTTTGAAGGTGGTACTTAGGCTTTTAAGTCACAGAAGCACTTTTGAAAATTTGCGTTCAGCTTAACGGTATACCATTACACTCTTTGTCCTTGGAGTTGTTCTTTTTCTGTGAGCATTACGCTTGCCCAGTATTCTGAGATTTTGACCACCTAAATTCAAGCCTTATCTTTTAAATTTGGCTTTGATTAACACAGCTGTTATTTATTCTTTTGCTTGGCAGGAGTTTCTGCAAGACTGCCATAAAGTCAGCCTGTTTATATTGTATTGTACCATTAATCTCCTTTTCCTTTATGACATACATACACAATATCCTAAAGGGAAGATTACTATACATATATATGGATTCATACTTGCATATAAATATATGTATGAATACACAGCAAAGATGGAAACAAAGAGAGGGAATATTTTAGTAATCTCCTGAAAGCCTTTGTGAAAAGGTCTAGATAACACATACAATGGAATGTTTTGTACGGCACGAACCAGGGGATCAACATTAATTGGTTGCTTAATGGAAGCGTAATTCAAGATAAAAAAGGAACAGACTTTATTCAAAGTAGTTGGAATCATTTGGGTGGGATAAAGATCTGTTAAATTAAGAGGCTTCTGTATCATTATGATCACTTATGCACAGTTCGCCAGCTAAGGTTTTCCAAAATAGAGCATTTGAAGAGACTTTCTAATAAAAAGGAATTAAGAGAGTTGAAGAAAATACAATGTTGCTTACAATTGCTAGGTTAATTTTCCTGAGAATTTGGCCATTATCTTGAGACAGCATCAACAGTGGAGAATTTCTAGCTATCTAGAAACATCTAAATTTCTGTGTCTCACAAAGACTTTCTGAATTAGCAATCACTTTGCAATTGCACTGCAAAGCCCTACCTGAAAAAGCCCTAAACACCTAAACACCCAAGAGTGAGCTAACTTTTCATTGCATGGACAGGATCACCTTCACTAAGAACAAGCAGGAGCAAACCTGGTGATGGGAGATCCCTCAGAATTCTTCCATTCATATAAAAAAGTCACAAAATCACAAAAAGCAGTTTGAACAATTACGCCAGTAAGCCTATCTCCCATCCTGACGGAACACTACCGGGACTCGTAATGACACTGTTTTTGATGAAGAAACTCTATTAGTGCTAGGAGTATAACTGTCCAGTAGAAATTTCACAATAATCCTGCTCATCTGATTCTCTTTTCTAAACAAATCAGTCACGAATCTAGGTAGCAAAACTCAAATCTCCAGCGATACTAGCTGCCCGGATTTCCCTTCAGTGAGTCTTCATGTTTGACAAAGGAAAAAGAAAGTACTTGCTCTTTCATCCTGATCAAAGTCAATTAAAATCTAATATGTACTCATCATATTGGACCATGATCCTCATATTGTGCTGCTCTGCAGCATCTGATGCCATTTCAGACTTCCCTTTGATCCCCAGTATAGGCCTCGTGCTGCCCCTACAGAGGGAATAACAGGGGAAGAAATCCTTGAAAAGTTTTCCCCAAGGCAAGGAGTATTATTTCTGCTGATGGTCATGACCCTGGCTCATGATATTTTGCTGCACAGGGACTTTGGAACCGGAAAGGTTGTGCTGGCCATTTCAGCGTGTGCAAACTGCCATGGAGCAAGAACTGCTAAAAGAAACTCCTCAAACACTCCTGATGTTTGCTCTGGAGGCGCAGAGCTGTGAGCGTCATGCCAGCCAGCCAGCGGGAAAGAAATCCCCTGGAATCCCTCCGTGAGGGATGAGAGAGCCTGTCTGTGAGTGCTGGATTGATGGTCTATTGTTTGCACTTATTTAGACTACATAAACAAGCTTCCAGTTTCCTCAAAACAATGTGGACAAGTCCTAGTTTCCAGCTGCCTTGAATTTATCCAGTTTTCATTACTAGGTAAACAGTTTTAGCTGCTCTTCACCACCAGTCCCCTGATGCCCTGGATTTTTACCTGGTTATCAGACATAAGCATTTTCAAACTGAAAGTAGCCATTAGAAAGAGCCTGCACTACCTGCAAATCCCTGCCTGCCAAGTGTACAGAACCAAGCCAGATTTGAGCACAATTTGAAAAATGTGGATTAGGATAATGTATTTGTGAATGTAGAAGCACCTTAGCTCATTTAGCCATGTAATCTGTATGAACGCATCACTTAAATTGTCAGACCTGGCTTTCTTTCCGTGAAATGATATAAGTTTCTTCTTTCCTTATAGCTAGGTTTGTATACAGCTCTACTTGTGCAAGTTAGAGTCTGGTCATGACACTGAGCTGAAATACACATAATTATCATAAACATCTATATGACATCAGAAGACAAAAATTGAAAAAGGCAAATTTCTGACCCCATAACAAATAAAAGAAAAAATAGGAAAAACTGTGATTAAACAAATTTGAAGTAAAGATTCTGCTCCCTCTGGAATATTATTCCAGCGGAACACATTTTTAAACTGAATAAATGGTGAGAAAAAATTGTGTTATAACAGAGTATAATTTTCCAGAAGCACACCTTGTTAATAAAACCTTAAACGGGTTCATGTTAATAGATCCTTGAGGCATATTTTCATACAGCTTGAGTCAATGCAAAGCATGCATATGCCCATCCTGCAGTTGCTTTTGCTTGCACTGTGTCCAGTTGTTTTTCTACAGTGGATCTTTTTTTTTGTCTCCCCCTTTCCTGCCTGTTAAAGCTGGAAAATTCCACTAGTGATAACTCTGACAGCTTGCTCCCCCTCCTGTTGCTCCTCATTTAAGAAAACAAGAGGGAGGGAGCAGGGTCTGGAAGGCTGAGAAGTTACTCATTTAGTAAATTCTGCAAGTCTTACCTCGGAGCTGGAAAAAGCCTTGGTGTTATCCTTAAAGGAGCAGAGCAGAGTCCTTCTGAAACCCAACTTCTTCATGCTCCTAGTGGCAGTGAGTCCCTCCTCAGCCTATGATCACCAAGTTGCATATTCTGGGAGCTATCTGACAGCCTGTGATAGGATATTCTGCCTCTAGTCATACAAAGGCTGCGGGAACAAAGAGCGGTGGAGCTTCTGGCCCTTGTGGGAAACGGACTGACACTGCTCCATCACTATTTAAAAAGTAGATGCCTTCAGGATAAATCCTCTTAGTGTGTTTTCCTGTTTGTGTCAGAACTTAAACCTTTTATCCATTTCCTAAGAGGAGAAATAAAAAAGTAATCAGCACTAAGCTGCGCTGTAATTTAGGAGAGTCCCTGTGGGGTGGCTTGGAAAAAGACAGAGCCAATTTATGTGTTTTCTGCTAAAGGGATATGAGACACTACCATTAGCCTAACGCAAAAAATCATAAATGACCAGATGCACATTAATGAGGAGCTCTCTCTGCACGGAGATGGCTGCTCCACCCGGAGCAGAAGCGTAGTGCAGAATGCCAGCGAGGAAGGAGAAGCGAGCCAGAGTACAGCTGTTAAGAAATCAAATATTTATGGTGAAGCCTTTCTTGCTTTTCCTACAGTGGGACGATCAGTGGGAGGCCTAGATGAATGCTGAAATAGCATGCACCAGGTTTTGTATGAACAGTGGCCCAGAACTGGGTTTTGGCCACAAGATAGATAGAGTCTTGAAATTTGAGGATGATTTTGAGCTGCAGCTGGGGGATGAGGAAACACACTGTTCTGTTAATGTTGTCAAAGGAGCCTGAAGAAATAACTCTTAAGCATGGAAAGCATATGAGATGGTCAAAATTTACTCCCTGCACCAAAGCTTTGTTTATGCATTGAAATGCTTAAACTGGCCTGTCAAATTTACAGCATTCCTGTCATCATTGCTCCAGCCCAAAATACAGGAGGAAAAGCTGACTTTCTGGTTATAAGCTTTTTGATATCCTTCACTTCCTCCAAGACATGGCTAAAGCCCTTCAGCAGAATAAAGGGAAAAGAAAGCCTGTTATTTAATCAGAACAAGCAGAGAAAGAAAGAAAAAAAAAAAGCGGGGAAAAAAAAAAAAGAAGGGAAAGGACTTCCTGAATCAGCCACAGATTTCCTAAGGGGACAGAAAAGAGCAAAACCAGAAGTGGTTTGGTTTTACAGTTCATCTTGAAGTTAAATTTGCTTTATGTTTTAAAGTGGACTTAATGTTGCCTTTCTATTTCTTCTGGTGAACTTTTAGAATCACATAAATCCTTGAAAAATTTGAAAACTTCCAGTCATTTACCACTGTCTGTAGGTCTGTTTAGGGACCAGTATTCTTTAAAGGATAAACTGCGGGGAAAATGGTGGCGCAGGAATTTGGTAGTGGACTGTGGGGCTGTTCATGCTACTAATCCAGCTGGTGTTGGTGGTGACCAGAAACTGCTTGGCAGCTACTGCTGCTTTGCCTGAAACAATATAGTGATGCTAGTCCATATCATACTGACTAAATACCTCTATAGTGTTACCACCTACAGACATTCAGAGGCAACCTCTAGGCTGAATAGTCATGAGACTGCTCTCCCCACTTACTTCAAGGATGTCTTTTCCCTCTTTTTAATTAAGTGGTACACTGCTGCCACTATTACTCTCCTTGAGGTGTAGCTGTATTAAAAATTAAAGTCATTTTATACCTAGTTCTAGGCTTTGAGCAGTCAGATAAATATAGGTTTAGGATTGCCTTTTCCCAAAGTTGGTCTCTAATGGAATTTAAACAAGCCTTGGTAACAGTGACTTAGGTTTTCCTAGGAATTAAGGTGAGTTTTGGTTGGATTTGGTGAATATGAAGGTGGATTCCCATTTGCAACCCAAGTCCCTTGCAGCTCACTGCCTGTGTGGTACAGAAAAATGCGGTCAGGAAGAGAGGGGAGGAAGTGGACACTGGCTCACTTGCAGCAATTCACAATGAGTCTGGCTTCCCTCTGGGTGCTGTCGGCAATTAAAACACTCCCCGTGTTTCAATAAGTGCTGGATCCTCTTTAACATCAAACGTGTGAGTTAGGACCCTGCTTGCTGCAGGCTCCTGATTACAGCCAGTGGAAAGAAAGTCACCTCCAAAGAGCAATTCAGCTCACCTATGGATGAAATGTCTTTCTTGCTGTCCATAAAAGGAGAAGACAGTGAAGGACTCACCAAAAAGCTGTTAAATGCTGGAAATAGATAAGTGTTCACTGGACATTAGGTACACTTAAAACCAAGGGAACTGTAAATCTCTCCCCACAGTGTCCTTGCACTTAACATATTTTACCTCCAAAATACAGTATTTTCTTTAATTACAATTTAAACAAACATTTAGGTTAAATCCTTGCCATAAAACTACATAAATGTGTTTAAACATCTTTTTTTGCCCTTACTCTTTCTGGACCAGCACAATGGTGAGCCCTAATCACAGCTATCCTACGAAAAATAAACAGTGGTGAACTCGTATACACAGGTGTCCCATCGAAGCATGACACAGATATCTGCCTGCACCGGTATCTTTATTCATATTTGAGTATTCTGTTTCATGGTTTGTACAAAAGTAGCCCTAAACTGATTCTATACATGGGACATAATGATGAAATATTTCAGCAGATATACTGAACGTCGTACAACTGATAAATACTGACACGTGTGGTTTCATGCTATTCTTTTTCTAAAACAGAGACATAAAATAGACCTGCTGTTGACTCCATTTTATGACTACAGAAATACATAGATTATCCTTACAATGAGACAAATATTTAAGCTTTTTGCTGCATCTGGATGTAAGAACCAGTCATAAACAATTAGCTATGTAAATAACTGATTTTTCAGGGCTTTGGCCAAACAAGTAATTGAACAAAATCTTTGTTTAAAGCTAATCTGAAACAAAGCCATTTGCTTTTCCTGTAGAAATTCAGAAGAATAATAAACAGTTTGATCTCAGAGATTTGTTTTACTTCTCTGTTGAAAGTTAAATCCACATAAATTAGAAACAAAACAGTTCATTTAGAAAATGTTGCAATGAAAAGTTTCAGCTTTTTCTGATTTTTGCCTATTTTTTTTCTTGGCTCAAAAAAAATGCTCAGTAGATTATTCTGATCAACCCAACCTGTTTTTTTTCCCCTGAAAAAAAAATGTTCTTTTTTTTTGGTCCCACTTCTAAATACAGTCTCCTGTTTTAACAGGTCACTGTTGCTGGGGAATAGCTTTAAGGACTTGTCTAACTGATGTCATATGGCAAGCATGAAAATAAAATTACGCGGAAGGAACTGGAAGAATTATCATTGGATTAATTTTTCCACAGAAATTAAACTGGCATGATCATAATCATGTGGTGGTTTCTTCTGAAACATGACTGCTATTTCCAGGGACTCTATATATTGATCTATTCCAGCTGTTAGTGAGCAAAAATCAGAGGCTTTTCTCTAGGCTGGATTTTACATTAACACTGGGGTACATTAAGCACACATGCTCCAAATCTGGCTTGTTTTTCATGGTAGAAAAATAGCAATATCCTAAAACTTAATAAGTGATGTATTTGAAAGCAACTATGTAGATAGGAAGAAGATAGTCATTCATGGCCAAGCAGTCCAGACTTGACATCAGCTCCTCAGATGCTATGAAAGGTTAAACCTTCTCTTAGGAGATCTCTGAAGATCTGCATCTTCTGTCTGGGCTTTGGCAGGGGATCTGTGAAATTTCCTACTTACAGTCATGATCAATTAAGATTTAATTGTGGTCTTAGCTCTGCCTAGGAGACCATTAATTTACAGAATAGGGATTTTTCACAAGAAACTATTTAACCTCAAGACCATTTAGACATAAAACCAGTCAGGCAAGAGAAGAGGGTTTACAGAGCATGACAAAAGAAGGATTGCAAAATGTGCAGTGCCGACGTATGAGAACTGTGGAACAGAGAAACCCTCGCAGTGCCTGTAGGAAGAGTTTTGTTTTGCAATGCCCCTGTGCCTCGCAGGAGGCCCGCGGCCGGCCGCTGAGTTGAGTTTCACAAACACGCTGAGGCGGCATTCTTTATCTGCAGTAACGTTCGGTGTCAGCTGCGAAGGTCACCTTGACAAATGAACTTGCCTGGTGGAAAAAACCCTCCTCCACCAGTAAATGAACAGGAAGGGATTGAGCTTGTTTTCCAGTGCCCATTGCAATAGCCGCAAACCAGGGCCATAGGTACACTGGAAACAGCATGTGGAGCCATGAGATGGGGGAGCCATTTTTTGCACTGAATTTACAAACACAGAGGTTCTTTCAGGTGGCTCTGATCTTTGGAGAAATACTATTTTGCACTGTAATTTTCAGTCATCTGGTGACTTTTGACAATATTCTCTTATTAGGTCCCTACAACAAAAGCCTGTCTTACTTCTTGCATTAAACTATATCATAGAGAAGCTGTTAGTTATCCTAATCCCAAGGATTTACAGTACAATTCCCTAGGGAATCCTAGAGACATCATTTCTTTCAAAGCTAAACAGGCCAAGAAGGCCAAGAATAAAAAGATGACAGTCTGGTAGAAGAGTCACTGAGTGAGGAGGAAATGAATAATAAACCCTATCAGTCACCTGGCAAGAAGATGAAGAAAATAATTACTTGCTAGTATCTTTGAATTTCAATGTATTTTCACTTGGAAAGCAGGACCTGAGCTGATAGTCTGTAATGCTACCATTTCCTACATTTGCCAGGACCAATTTCTGGTTTTTGCTCCTCTGCAGCAACAGCGTGACCACGCTCACACCCTGAACCACATGTGGCCCTGAAGAGGCTTTTCTGGGTATAGTTTGAATCACCCCTCAAGAGCAGTGAAATTCTGACCCTTAAAAGTAATCTTTTTCACCGATCCTTCCCCATTTTGCTTTTTCTCATCCCAAACCATCTTTCCAAATCAGTCTTTCCACTACTTCTTCTCCCTGATGTTGCTCCATGTCTTTGACGCACAGGCAGACGTTAGGGGTAGGGTTCCTGCAGTCTAAAATGATTGCCTGCTTCTCTTCTCCAAAAAAAGAATATTCATAACATATGATGTGGGCTGAGGATTCAAAGATTATTATAAAGAGTATAGAAAACCCAGAATGCATGACATCAAGGGCTGAAGAATTACTGCAGTTTGAGCAAAAACAGAGGAACTTTGTCTAAACCCAAACAAAGCTAAGCAATGGGTAAAAGCCCTGGCTTACTGATTGCCAAATGTAAGACATTTATTCCCCCTCCTCCCTTAGATGTTAACCAAGCACTGCTAAACTAACTACAGCTAAACCACTGTAATGTATCAGAGATATTTTTATATTAACAGATGTTCTTCACTAATGTGACTTTAAAAGTAACTATAACTGCCAAATTCATATTTGGCCAGTAAACTTTATTTTAAGAACTGGGGTAAGTTTCTGCTGAGTTTCTAATGGTCTATCGACCAATTCACTTCTCCTTAAAGGTGAGGATTTAATTTGAACAAAATATCTTACTAATTTCGCCCATTAGGTAATGCTAATTTAATCAGCAATATTGCTTGAGGGGGACTGTAAATCATGAAATGTGTTCCGGTAAAAGGACTTAAAAAAAATCCCTAACTAAATAAGCATTACATCCGAAAATTCTGTTGGACACAAACAGACAAAGGAAAAAAGAAGTTTTTACTTTCTATACATAATTATGGCTCTGAATATGCTCATTCAATTACAAATGTCCAATCTCCAAAGTTCATTCCTTTAAACAGAAACATACATAAGTCAAAGACTTATCTAATTACCATGTATAATGTAAATATTAGGTTAGTCTAAAATTTTGTTAATTAGTTGACATGAAAGCAGAACTGGGCTTGGCAGTCAGGCAGAATTCGAGAGGCCTGTCTTGTACAATGCAGCAAAAAAGAGGGCAGGAGAAAAGAAACGTTTATTAGCAATTTTAAAAGAAGGAACCCATGTTAACCACTCCACTGTGGACCATCACAGACATTTCACTGTAAAAAATAAAGTATGAGAATTTTAAAAATATTAGCGTGAGATAAAAAAGAACAAAAAAAGCAGCAGCCCCCCTCAAAAGTAAATTTAATACTATTGTTTACCATTGCCACAATTAGATGGCATTAAGAGAGCGACAGTAGCTGAGACCACAGATCTCCCTTGCCTGACTTCAGTCCAGAAACCTAGAGCCCACCATGTTCAGTGCTCGGCACACCGAGTGCGGCCAAAATCTTGCCCATGCCATCTGAGGAACAAGGACCATCACTAGCACTACTGAAAGTGGTGTTTTGCCCCTACTTGTGCAGGTCTGAATGGCTGCAGTGGGTGCAAGGTAGTGGAGACTCAGGCCCCCAAAGGCACTTATTTGCTTGGGAAACGGATGTACACCTTTTCAAACACAAATGCCTTCACGAGCCTGAATGAGGTTCCTGATTGCTTTCAAGATCAAAGCTTTTATCAAGATTTAGAAATCTCTGGCTTCAACAGCACTGTCCAAACATGATGTACCTAGACCCATAGTTCTCATGAACGGCGATATACAGAAGAGGACTTCTTCAGGGCCAGCTGTCACCTGCCGTTTCCAGCTTTTCTTTCTCAGTCCCTCTCACACTTGCACAAATCCAGCTGGGAGGCCCGAGGACACCAGCCGTGTGACAATGTCACAGGTTTCATGTAGTCCTGCGAGGTGATTATCTGACAGTTATTTCCTCTTGCAACACTCTCTTGCATCAAAGCGCTTCAGCTCCCTGTTCATGTAACAACTGGCACAGACCCCAGCGCCAGCGGTTTCACGGGCAGGGCTTTTTTGGCATTGGCAAGACAGAAGAAAAATGCTGATTATGACTAATAGAAAGTGCTGGATCGGAGAGAGGAAAAATTCAAGATACTTGATAAGAGATGGTGTTTCGAAAAGGCTTTCCTGGCAGCACTGTCAAAGCTGCAGTAACAGCCTCCTTTGTCAGCCATCGCAACTGCAGGCAGCCCTCTTCAGATGCTCTGATGAATGCGTTTCACATGGTCCTGGTTCTTATTTCTCTGCAGATCTATATGAGCTGAGAGGGCAACTTATGTCTTATAGGATATGTGTTATTAACTCACCTAGTGGTGGGTTATGGCAGATGGGAAAAAGCATGCATTTTAAAGCAGGAGCAGTGAAATCTGACAATGTTGCCCACACAGGACACATACAAGCTCTATCTGATAAAGACGCCCCTTACCCCCTGCCTCACCAGCATCCGTGTTGGGCGTGTGGGTGCAAGAGACCTGCCAGGAAACCCCATGGGGCCATGTCTTGGTAGGGCTGCAGTGCTGTGTCTAGTATTCTGGCCCAATTCTAGCATACGTCGAGGCCTGTTTACAGTACTTCTGAAATTTCAGTCTGCTGCTTACACAAACTCTGCTCATGGCATTTGTTTCTGTGTGCTGTGAAAATGCTGTTGTTGCTGTTGTTGCTATTATTATTATTATTACTATTATTATTATTATGCACTGGAGGTGTGAGTCAGAAGCAAAAGCCTCCTGGGTGCTGTGCTTTGGACCAGCTACACTGGAAAACACTGTTTACCTTCTAAAGCCTGCAGCCCACCTCTGCCCATGCGGAGCGCTGTGCTCCCTGGCCATGTCCTGATTGCAGTTCAGGCAGAAAATGTCCTTTTATACCCGTAAGAGAGCTACATTTCAGAGATGGAATTGCTTCTTTCTTACTACAAAAACTCAGAAAGATAGGGATATAGGAAAAACATAACTATAACATCAAAAAGTCAGAGTCTTTCCCATATCCAATTACAAGGCAATTTTAAAGCTGCAGTCTTGAGTCCTACAAGGCATAGCGCTCTGGTCCAGTGAAGAATTATTTCTAGCCTCGGAGGGTATGAACATGACTGTGGACATACAAGGTCTTAATCTAATCAGTGATCCAGGACTATACTTTGTCTTTCTCAGGCCCTAGGCCAATTTTATAACTGAGGAAAAGAGGTAAATATTTCCTTTATTTTTGTTTTTCTTTTGTTTTCTTTTCTGTTTTATTTTCTTTTCTTTTCAGGCTGCTTAGAGAATGTAGCAGCTATTTGAAGATGGCTGGAGGTTTGTAGTGCTAGTAAAATTTTGTTGTGGGGGAAGTGGAGAATGAGCAGGGGACAGGTGAGGGGTGATGTTCCTGAGGAGGGTGGTTTTCCACATGGCGAAAATGCTGGGTGTCTGCACTTCGGTACCACAGCTGATGCACTGCAGGCGACTGACACACACCGCACCCATAAGTACATGTACGAATGCACAAATGAGCATATACCATGGTGAATGTGTACTCTTCAAGGATTTTTAAAGCATTGAGTAATGATCAGCTGATAGGGGAATTATGTAGCCTGACCCTGAAACTAAAACCTTGAGCAGACTTGCCATGGCAGCAAAAAGTGTCTCTGCTTGCTTTGTCATCCCTTTCTCATTATATTCTTCAGGCTGGTTACAGATCTGGCTATAAAATTTGAAAATTTGCTTAGGATTTGTAATTTACAGCTGCTCTTTGCAGATTCACTGTTATTGGAAAGAGATGGAAGTTGAGAGCACGGAAGGTGCACCTTGTGGTGACAGTCGTGTTTAGAGTTATCGACTTGAAGTATTTCATGCAGTGTACGCTGTCAGGCACACCACGAGTCCTGGTTTTCTAGGGATTTCTTTGACTTGATTTAACAGCCCATTGCCCCTTTGGAATATATGCTGACAATGCCTGAGAATTTATTATACGCTCTCCCTTCTCCTCTGAAGTTTTTCTTTTTCACAGGTTGAGCAAAAGGAATTTTGAATAATTCCAGGTAGGAGCTCAGTTCAGGCTAAAATATTGTCCCCTGGAGTTTCCTCAGAGGCCAGTGACCTATAATGAAGTTTCCACAGTGGGCAACCAGTGGCCTAACTCTGCTTGGCACTGACTATTCAGAATAAAAAAGAAAAAGTATGGGGTTGGAGTGGAGTGGGGAAAGAAGAATCTCAGTCAGAAGTGCCAGGGCTCAGAGCTGGAAAGAGTTTTTTTCTACAAATCAGAAAAATTAAGTAAGGCCTGATTCCTGTGAGGTGCTCAGCATGTTGACCACGATCCAATAAAGCACTTAACATTAAGCGTGCTCTGTGGAGTGCCATCAGGAACAGCCTAAGCACTAAGCACCCCGGCAGGATCAAGCTCCAAATGGGGACCAGACATAAACCAGATGGCATTATGTTAGCTTTGCCATATTAATAAGCTTTTTGGTTTGCATTTTAGTCTCTCTGTCTCTTATTTTCCCCTTTCTTGCTTTGCTTTTTCTATAGAACAATCTATACGTGCACTGGGAGAGGAGGGCAATGTACTGAAATTGCCCCTTATCACCCTTATTCAAAGGATGAATTTAAAGCAAGAGCTGGGAAAATTGCTGCCTGTTTTTAACTTAAACTTAGATCACTGGTGCTTGGACAAGGACCATCAGGAGTTCAGAGCTGCTGAAGGAAGGAAAACACAGACTCTGTCTTCTAATGAGCTCCCCAAATGTGTGTGGTGAATGTGCCATTGCGTTTGAGAGCATCTGTGCCTGCATCAGAGGTTATTCCAATGCCTTGGGGTTTTTTGGGGATGGGGACAGGTAGCATGGCTGAGCAGGAACAATGGGAGGCAGCTCTCTGGCTGTTCATAAACTGGGTTCAAACTGAACTGAAGTGAGACTGCTGCCGTGCAGTGCTCAGCACTCAGGCATCCACTGAGGTCACCTGCCAGAAGGCTGGGGGAAGAAAATAAAACCCTAGTTGCCGTTTTGTTTTTTAAACAAGCTCCTGGCTTTCCACTTCTTCCTTTCCAGCACAGTTACAACTATCTCCAGAACTTCCTCAGACCTGTGATTTGTGCAGATGCCAGCTTTTACATGGATGTTTTTGAAACCGAGTGCTGCCCAACTGGAAGCTGTCCTAGCTGGAGCTGCTTTCCTGCAGGGAGGGCATGGTGAGCAGCTGAGGTGGGACACGTGCCTCTGCCTCTGCACTGCTGACACTGCGGACTCTCAACACAGAGCTGTCCGGGCTCAAGTCCGAGCCTCAGAGCCTGAATTAGGGCAAGCCAGCTGGCTGCCAGGTAGGTTAGGGGTATTTCTCCCACACAGGCTGCAGCCATCACTTGTGCATGCATGTGGGTTGTGCAGTGAGACTTAAAAGGAAATTTCTGTGATCATTTTAGCATTCGGGCAACTGGAAGAGGAACTGACAGAGGCGCCAGGTCTTTGCTTTCATGACTGCATTAATCTTCTCCTGGCTTTGGAGAGAAATTTTAGATGAACTTAGCACATGTTCTCAAAGAGCTTTCTTTCTCAAAGTTATTTGTGCCACTGATGAATGATAAAGCCAGTGAAATGGCCAATATAAATCAATCTTTGCTCAATAATCATTTTAGTAAGAATGCCTGATGCTGTGTTGCTATTTAAGAAGTTGACAGTTGACTACCATAGCCCAGAACTTTTGAGATACATGGATTAAAAAAAAGTTTTTTCCTATCTCAGAAGGTGGTGGTGGGGACAGGAGGAAACACTAATGCCCCTTTTTTTGTACCTATGTATCACCCAAGAAAATGTCTCTCTTAGGTGTAGTTATGGAGTTCTTTTGGTCTAGGGGAAATAGTTTCAGATGCATATCATTTTAAGAACTAAGACAAATAATGTTACTGCTACTGCTGGAAAAGTTCCTGGTTGACAACTGAGCTATATTAACTATCATGTGGAAGTTTAGTCCATGGCAAGTGTGGCATAATTCAGAGTTATTCTGCCATGAAAGAAGTAAAAGCCTAATTAAGTTACTTTTTATTTGCCCTGTGCTAAAAGCAGGTCCCTGGACAGTTACAAAATCTCACATTGTAAGTGGTGGCTTGTTAAGTCATCGCAACTTGCTTGTGTTTCTGAGTCCTAATAGACTAAGAGGGAATGAAAGTAGTTTGGAGATGGCTGACTACCAGACAGCACCTATGGGCTTGGTGGGAATTTGACAATAACTTTTGATCAAACAGAGAATAAACTGAAACTAAGCCATTTTGTATTTGTGAACTGCCTATTCCTGTAAAGTTTCCTCCACAAAATGCTCTGCAGTTGTCACAGCTCTGGGAGGTACACGAGTCTGTGGGCGCTCTTTTGTTTGTTTTTCCTACATTTTCTGTCCGTACGTCGGCCATAGGCAGAACTACAGTTCTGAAAACTGACAGGGAAAGTTTTCTGGCCTCACTGTAACACTTTGAAGCAATGATCTGATCTGGGAGATGGGTCAGGAGGATCCCAGAGCACCCACAGTCAAGCTTAGAAGTCACCTGAGTCTGTTCTTCATGAGCAACTGGACAACACAATTAATTTCCCCCAGGCGTCCATCTGCGACAAAAGTACAATTCAGCAATTTTGTATAGAATATTTCTATATGAAACAGAACATGAATAATAGTGTGTGAATCGGGCCCAGCGAACAGTGCAGGAAACACAGGGCAAGTGCTACTAAGAATAAGTTTATGATAAAGTTTGTGTCCAATGAAAATTAGACAACTACAGCAACTCAAAGGAGCCACAGAGTTGCTCTCGTTATTTATCTTGTTATTGTCATTAGGGTTAAAACCAGCCCATCCATCAAAGGGTGTTCAAAGCATTTAGAAATAGAGCAAATCAGAAAACTTTCGATGGTACAGACAGTAGGTGGGTATAAGTCAAGAATTTCCACTCAAGATATTTTCTGGTTGGTTTCTTCATGCAAAATAAACTAATTTCATTTTCGTTAGGCTAACATTGGGTTGTAGCATTAGGTCACAGCTAACCAAGAAGCTACTCTCTTATCATAATTTCCAGGGAAACAGGACTTTCCTATTTACATATTGTATAGGATAATAGTCAGAACTCAAATACAGTGTAATAAATAATTTGACCTTAGGCATTTCAAGGGTTGCATCAACAAAATGTACAGACTTGGCCTTTCAAAAAAGTTCTCCCATCATATCTGGTATGAACGTGTATTTTGTATTTTCTTCTTGAAATGCCTAGTGACATTAGTGTGTTTCAGTTAGTTGTTTGGACTTCTGAGTAACTATTTTGATTTCAACAATCAGTATTTAATATTCTAGTCACAAACCTTCTGTTCCACATAATGCAATTACAGAACTTTTCAACAGCTTTGATTTCAACAAGTGCATGATTAAATCAGTAATTTAAATAAAGCACCACATCAAAACTAAATGTTGAAGTTGAGATTCATTTAAAATAAGCTTCAACTAAAGAATTTTGTATGATCTTCCATCTATTTTCATCATGGTTTTTGTCTATCCTTCACTTCACTACTTAGTAATGGAAAAGTGTATCTACTCAGCAAGATCTCTTCCAATGCTGTCAAACATGTCTCATTTTCAAAGACTGACTAGCCAAGTTTTGTCTGATGACAAGATAAATGCAAAAAAATCCCCTCATCTGTGTAGCAAAAGCATTCAGATGAAAGCATGGTTGTCATAAAAGTAGATTTTAGATGTTTTCTTTTTCACTTATGTACTTCCTATTTCCTTAACTAATTGCCACTTCATCCTTAAATTTTGAGTCTTCTCTTGAGTTCCTTTAGATTCTTTTAATGATTGGAAAATTCCTTGGTTTCTGATTGGTTGTTGTATTATTTTATTTTATCTTTACATAAGCTACACATTCTGAAAATATGGATAGGATGACATAAATCTCCACAAATCTTCTTATCTTAGCCATCTAAAAATTATATTTATGCTCATTTAAATTGATGTCTATCGTCAAAATCAATTCAATGATTCATCCCTAGAAGGCACAACATCAACTGCAAAGACCAAAATACCTCCCCCATTCTCAAAATCTATAGGACTTATTGCAAAAGCACAAAAGAGCAACTCATCAAAAGTCAAAAGTAATATCAAAAGCATAGAGAATATCACAGGTAGACAAAAAAATCCCACAGCTTGATACTTACAGAATTTCTTAAAGTCTAGCCACTTTCCAGCTGCCAGCCAGAGGATAGCTGTGCATGAGGCACATCCTTTGTTACCTGTCCACACGGCTATTTGAAGTCTGCTAAAGAGCAAACTTCTGACCAGTTACACAATGACAAAATAACACGAAGGAAAAACACATACATGATACAGCTCTTTTGCGTTCCGCACAGCAATTCCCATGAAGACCGCAATGTAGAATATTTTTTTGCTGTTAGTATTGCTCACTTTGAGTTTTTATAGCTGTTCGGAGATCTACATCATTGTATTTGATTTCAGCTAATCAAGCATAGAAATGAACAGGAATGCAGACACACAGCACTGTAAAAAACACAGAAGGAAGTTTTTTCAAACAAAATCCCTCTATTAGGCAATGGTTCCAGTGATGCAATCAGAATAGGAAGGAAAGTCTGTGTTGCTTCATTGTTTTGTTTGGATTTTGGGGTCCAGCGCTAACTTGTGATAATATTTCCATTCGTAAGTATATTTCTCTGAGGGCAATCCAAAAAAGTGACTATGATGAATTTAATAGGAAAAATATCCCATTGAACTTGCTAAGTTTTTCCATCATGAGTGACCATTACAGAATTGCCCCACTCAATTATCTTTCCTGTGTAGTTCAGTAGCTTTTGGCTAAGTTTACTGTTTTTTGTCAAAGCCCAATAAATGCACAGAGTATTCAATAGAAATGTAATTACAGAGAAATTCAATAACTGCTTCTTCCCTGTGAGGAAATTAACAGTTTTTAAATAAAAGAATGGAGTGAATAATGTAAGGAAGCACTGCAACTTATATCAAGGTTATACAGTTATACAGTCTGTTGCAGGGACATCTAGATCTTTAGAGGCAAGCCCAAAGCCTACTGCTGCCAAAAGGAGTTTTGGATCTGACCTTAAATGTTGTGAGATGTCAATTACATTTGTAATCCAAAGATTCAACTCTCTATAACCTCCACAGTTCAACAGTTAAAACAAACATGTCCTCTCTACAGACATGACTTATCTGATCGGCCCATCACACCGCGTAATTCCAAACAGGATTTTCCAGGTGGCATGTACAGAGCACTGTATCATCTCCCTGGCTTTAGATAGCATGGTTTAAATGTGAGAAAGGCCGATGGTGGCAGAAAAGTTAGCTTAAGCAAACAGGATTTTTCCTTACGTCTCCCAAACATAAAATGCACAGCAGCAGTTTTGCAAAGTGAGTAAATTCTTTTCATCAAATGTAAAATTGATATTGAAGATTAAGAAGTTTCCTCCCCTTCTGTAGGAATACGTCACTCCTCTCACCGTACGTAATTATGTGTTGTTCATTGTTTATCCCTGAGACCTACTAATTGCTTTCAAGTGATCTTCAGAAGATGCTAAATTCGGTCTGCTGTAACCACATTATAGGGCATTACTCATTTTATAGGTTGTCACAAATGATGGAAAAGTGGTATTAAGTTAAGCTTTTAACTAAATATAGATCACAGAAAAGCACAGAAAAATAAATACTGAGCTTATTATCTTCAGCTATACCAGTTGCTTAAGTATATTGACGTCAGTGAATGTTGTAAGACCCTGTGAAAATGGCCAAGGCCATAAATACGCATTTTCTGTAAAGATATTAGAAAAATTCTTCCCACTATCTATTATTCTCCTGGCTGTTTCTGGTACCTGATGCAAACTGCTTTACTTAATTTCAAAGATGAATCCAATACTAAGTTTACATTTACTCGAAGTCTTCAAAGATTGCCTATCAAATGGTACCGCTACTGCTATAGTAGCAGTGAATTAATGGGATGCGGCTATCTGAGCGCTTTAGGGTAGCCCCACAAACACATATAATTTCAGTGTTTGGTTCATTTCTATTGTTGCACAGCCTGAGGTCCCCTTTGGTTTGGATGAAATATAAAATCTATCCCAGTGATGGAAACTCATCACTGTTAGTCTCAAAGGAGGTAACTTAATCTAGCCATCCACTACACTGATATAATTAGGAATGCACTTTGTCAGCCTTTGAGGGTTTAACTACAGCTGGCTGGGTTCAAGGCAGTCTCAGAAACCAATCTGTTCTTAGTAACACCATCTCCTTCACAGAATTACAGACATACTTTCAGCAGATATACCCAGCTAACTGCTGAATGATGTTTTTCCACCCACTTATGCAGTGGTCAATGTCTTTTTCAGCATAACTGAAGCCCTGGATCAATGCCATGAAATGATTCAGAAACCAAAGGCTGAACTGACAGCTCAAGAATAAAGGTTATGAACCTTATTTACAGTGTTTGAATGTGGCTCAATTCAGCCTCTGAACATCATCATATTCCTGATCCAGCTGATGAGATTGAATTAGAAAAGAGATTCTAAAGGATATTCAGATGCTGATTGGCCTATCTATTTTTTAAGAAATAAAAGATATTTTAGGCTCTATTCTCTAGGAAAATCAGAACTCTACTCTTCATACAGATTAGCTAAGCTAGGGGAAAAAATCTAACCTATTAAAAATTTAAAATCTTCTTTGAATTTATTCATCAGGACTAGTTCTGGATCCTCGCTGTACCCTTGGCTCTTCTGCTGGAGTCTGCAGGGATTCAGATGATGAATACCTTCATCAGAGTAGGGGTTGTTCAGCCTGGAGAAGAGAAGGCTTCAGGGAGACCTTATTGCAGCCTATCAGTACTTAAGGGAGCTTATAAGAAAGACGGCGCAAACTTTTTAGCAGGGCCTGTTGCGACAGGACAAGGGGGAATGATTTTAAACTGAAAGAGGGTAGATTTAGGCTAGAGAGAAGGAAGAAATTTTTTACAATGGCACAGGTTGCCCGGAGAGGTGGTAGATGCCCCATCCCTGGAAACATTCAAGGCCAGGTTGGACAGGGCTCTGAGCAACCTGATCTAGTTGAAGATGTCCCTGCCCATGGCAGGGGGGGTTGGACTAGATGACCTTTAAATGTCCCTTCCAACCCAAACTGTTCTATGATTCTATGATTCTATGATTCTATGATTCATAGTATTGTCAATAAGCTTTTCTAACTGAATATCACAAGCACCACTCCTTTTTCATGTGCTTTGCTCTGGTAGGAATTTGATTTTCACAAATGCATGAGGTACTCTGTTATGGTTCAAGTAAGTTGGATAAAGCTTCCCCTCCAGCCTGCAAAATATTTGAGAAAAATGCAGTATAACTTTATACCTATTTACTTTACGCACCCGGACCTGAAAATACCCAGCCTAACCTATTAATCAGCAGAGTGGCCTGTTCAGAAAAAAACATACCTTTTTTTTTTTCTTATCAGTCCTGAAGCATTAGTCTAAACACTTTGAATTCCAGCCTTCAAGTTTCCTCCTACAGCCGTGTCAGCAGGCTGGACACAGGCTCCCCCAGGCCAGAAACCCTATAGCTGCGGTAGTACAGCGCTGCGCCTGCTTATTGCCCTGGGCAAAATGCTGTGCTCACATCACTGTACAGCTCCTGGACACAGGCAAAGGGAGGTTGGATTTGCTTGCGGCCACCCCATAAAAAGGTATCCTGAATTCCTGTGTTGTAATCGTTACATGGTAATCATGAAATTCATTAAAGCCATGGATTTATTACCTTGCTGTTAAACCTTATGGTGTCAGACCGAACTTTTTACAAATTTTTTCATTGCTTTATTTGGATCCTTTTTGCCTGTAATACACATTTGCAGTAGATGTCAGAATACGGGCATCACAATTGGGCCTTAAAGTACATAAATTTCAGTGTCCTGTGTCTGAGAGGAAAAAAAAAAGGACTGTGAATTAAATAAAAAAGCAATACACCTCCTTCTTGCTTCAGTAAGTCTCCATGTAAGTAGGAGAAGGTTAACTCTGAAAATTACAACTTACTGTATCTTTTAGAATTCTTGATAGCACTAATAGTGTTAATTATAGACATCCTCGTTACCCACATGAATATCATACCCCATGTTTGAATCTGGAAAGAGAAAATGAGCCTCCAAGGACATCCTATGACAATAAATTCCCCATACAAATGGGCGATTACTTAAAACTACAGTGACTCGTTGCATGGCATGTAACGTAATTAACTGCAGATTTACTTGTGTTCAGTGTAGGCTGAGGCAAGCTGGTCTTGTTTGCACGGTCTTTCTGCATTGCTGAGCGTGGCATAGTTAACTTCAGGCCTGGGTTAGCCAAATCTTATAAAAAAATTTCAGTAGTTAAAAAAAGCCATAAGAGATGGAGACCATTAAGGATGAAATGCATCTTGACCACACAAAACAGCTGCAGAGTCAATGTCCCTCCCAAAAATCTGTGGTGTGCTGCCTAAATACAGAACATGTATGTTGAAAAAGGCTTTTCAAAAATTGTCATAGTAGGTTCCTTTGTTTGTTTATTTTTAATTGCCACTCTCTGTCAGAGGAAACAGATGGCTTAAAGACACCCGCTTGAAGAAGATTCCAGTTAATATTTGATTTGTGGGATAAGTAATTCTAATGTTCGCCCTATACTCTGTGAATTGCCAGTGACACACGGGTAGCCTTAAGCTTCATGCTCCATCTATGGACTTGTACATATTATACATACACACATGTAAATAAGAATAAATGAATACTTCCAGAAACCTCACATTTCCAGTAATGTTATCCTTGAATTCTTGTGGTTTAATTGCTTTTGCTAACTGAAAGAGAGGAGGGAAGAAAGCAAGCAAGCAAGGCAGCATCAAAGGATTGCAGCCGATCACTGGGGATTATGGGGAAACGCATCCTCTGAGTGGAAGATGTAAGAAGGACCTTACACAAGGCGGACACAATTGTTTCAGCAGGCGACTAAAGACTCCCACATACT
>NW_009228758.1:78581-119467 GCF_000690835.1 Fulmarus glacialis
CAGGAGACTAAAGACTCCCACATACTTAAAAGACCCCTTTCCTGTGCTTGGCCAGCTGTCCCTCCTTCCTTCTGCCCACCCTCTCTCCAAAAGTGAGCACTTTCAATGTGAAATCCTGCTGCAGCCTGAGTACAAAGGCTTCCCTTGTCTCTGTTGATCAGGATAAGCTCACTGTTTCCTTTCACTTCCTTGCACATGCATGATATGGGCACCATCTGGCCCAGAAATGGCCAAGGACAGCCAAGCCTGCAAAACATATTCGGAGGATGCCCTAGGCTCCCCTGCTCCATGTTTCACCTATAACTACAGCAAAGATTTTATATTCGTCTCTGACACATCCAGACAAATATTTAGAACTTGAGTCTTCAAAATATTTGAATAACGGAGGGAAGTATTGCAAAAGGAAGACAGGCCTAGTCACCATTATGCTTTGATTATCTAAGACTTCATGCTGACGTCTTATTCTGTAAGAATCCTATTAAATAGGAAGTCAGCCTGAGCTGAGACAAGAGATAGCATAATCAGGTCATGCCCTCTAAGCAAAGTTATTGACAAAAAGATCTGAGTTCTGATGGCTTGATCCATTTCCACTGAATTCAGAGATAAAACCTCCATTGCTACACCTAAGTGTCCATTAACTCAGTCCATGTGTATAAACAAGGCTCGTATCCCACTTGATGTTCCACTGCAGGATTTATTATTGACCTTCTGTTAGACTAGAATATAAAAAAGACAGAGCATTTCATATTAGATTGAATGCTACAAGTATCCAGTTCTTGCTCTCATACTAATGTTAACCTTAAAAAGGATCTGACATTCTCACTTTTAGATTCCCTCTTGACCACTAGGTATGACCAACACTGGGCCAGAAAATAAGCTTGAATGATATTTTGTTCTGAGCTTGTATTAGCCAGAGAAAGAGAAACTGATGGGGAGGAGTCTCTCCATTGCCATACCTAGAGTTTACATAGACTAACCCAGAGTCTGGGTAACTGCAGACGCTCTGATGTCTGCAGGAGCGTAGTTAGCGAGGAACATACTACTCAGCGAGTCAAATTCAGGCCTTGTATAAATTTGTTATTCCCTGCCCAAATCTGTCCATTGGGAAGCTAGTATTTTTCTGATTAGCTGTAGTAAAATATGAGGACTTACAGCACCACAGCTTCTTCCATTTCTGGCAGCAAACTGTGAGAGTGACCTGATGTCTGATGTCCTGAGGTTTTGCCCACAGATGTTTAAAACACAGTTCCCCAGCTTGCCTCTTGCTTTACTTGTCTTTCAGCTGGTAAATGATGTCAACCCAGCTGGACTTCTACATTCAATATAGGTTTTCAATATATTCTCCCCTCCGTCTCCCTGCACTGATAGGGCTCTTCTTCCCTCCACAAAAAGAATTATGGTCATTATTTCGCTCATTATATGCTCAGAGCAACTTCTGCACAAAGAGATATTATAAAAGGCTTGTATAGTCCTCAGGTGGAAATTCAATAATGGCAACACTTAGTAGCAGAGATTTCTGTCTCTCTTTTGTTCAGCTTTCTTCTGTCTAAACATCCAACATAGGTCCATCCTAAACTAGATCATTTTGCACTTCTGAAAGTCCCACAGGCTTACAGTAGCCGAGTAATACACATAGCATCCTAAATAAGAAAACATAACCGCCTTCAAACGAACAAGCTGATAATAGGCTCCTTGCTCCAGTGTTTGTTCCATTCTCCTCAGAGACTCTGGCAATGTCTGGAAAGTTAACAGATACAGGAAGGGGAAAAAATGAATTACAGAGACGAGGGATCCCTCACAGAGCATCAGTCTTTCCATTGCATTAATTACAAGGGATGCCAACTCATGCACTTCTGCTGACCTCTGCTAAAATAGTCCTTCAGGGTAATAGAGGTTCTTTTTCAAACAACCTGTCTTTTAAACCATTTCAGCTTTTGCCTTCAAAATCACCACTTAAATGCCATTCCAAAACCCATTGCCACATATGTCTGGTGGGACTTGGGGGTCTGCTGTAAATGGCCCCACCACACAACATCCTTTGGGAGACATTTCTTTCTCACTCCAACTCCTTTTATTTGCACGCAAGGAAGAGAATCAGATCATACACCTGTGAAGGAGGTCCTTCTCCTGTCCTCCTTTGCTCCCCTCTTCCTCCCACCCCCTTGCATTCTCTTTTTGTCACTCTCTTCCAAATCCCTGGCACATACAACAGGACTTGGAAGACCACGATGGGGACTGTTTCCACCCAGAGAGAAAGGAGGAGGCAGGTAAAGGTGCCAAAATGCTAGATAGGATGCCTGGCTTCAGTCACCAGCTTGGGATGTGACTCTGGACACTCTTCTCCCAGTTTCCCTCCTGTGCTCTTTTAATGCACCCACCACGGTGGTACCTGAAGGCTGCAGAGGGCATGGTCCCACCCTGAGGGCAGACGTGCTGCCTGCTAGCCTTACTCTGCTGTGCTGCCTAGGCAGCTGGAGCAAAGCACTGCAGTGGGCCAAGCGGTGCTAGTACTGTGGTTAGCCAAAATCCAGGATGTTAACTTGATTGTTTGCTATGGATACTCAGCACTATTTCAGGATGTGATTCTATATTTGTACAGCGCTAACCAGATGCTTTTCAGATACTGTTCTAGCTAGGACTTTTACTAGTATTCTATAGTTGTGTCTTGCAGTTCCTACCACTGCACATTTTCCACACATTTACGCTGAATTATTTTGATCTCCTGTGCAAAAATAACACTTTACAGTTCTTGGTTCCTGGCAGTTTGTCATGCCAGTGCTGTCAGTCTGCCATATGCAATCTGAAGGTGTCTGTGTAGGGCATGCAGGGCTCTCAGGTCCTACATTTTTTTTTGCAGGCAGCTCCAACCCTCGTGTAATCAGAGATAAGTGACTTAGTTAAAAATGAATGGGGCAGCTGGCTAAATGCTCAACCAAACAAAATGATCAAAGGGACAGTGCCAGATGTTTTCCATCAGCTCTACATATGGAGGTACCAGGGAGAGCAGCAGGAGCACCAAACTAAAAAGAAACCAGAGAAGCCAACTCTAGTTTCAACCATAACATGAGGAACTGGCTATAAATACTACATTCCTCAGTGAGGCTCCCAGAGGACATTCTGTAGGTATTTCTAAAACCTACAGGAAAAGCGTGTCTACTATTGTCTGACTTATTTATATGCATCCTCCCGGTAAATATTTTATTAAGAATTACCATTCTTAGCATCTATAAAAAATATATTTTAAAAATCATGCTTTAGAAAGCTTCTAGAAATTATAAAAGTTTTTTTTTCCACAAAACGTTTTTTTGCCCAACCTGTGCCAATACAGTCTTTTCTTAGACTACTGTTTTGTGGGGTTTTCTTTTACCAATTTTAGTACATTTTAAAATTTTAATTTCATAGGTTTCGAGTCCAAGTTACTGCAAGAGGCCCAAGTCATGTCAAGATTTACTGTGGAAAACGAGCTAGTCTTTTATTTTTGTCTTCTGGGGAAGTTTATGGTAGTGAGATAAACATCCAAAATAGTTAAGGTTGTTTATCCTGCATCACTTAGAAGACATTCTTGACATCATTTGTATACAACTGAGCAGGGGAGGTGCTCAATCAGCACTGACAGAAATTAAACCCAGATCACCCAGCCTCAGGGCATACAGACCTTACTTCAGTGTGATAAAATCTGCTTCTGTTGGGATAAAACCTGAACTGCTCATATAGCTTCTCTTGTCACAAGCCAAATTTTAGTGCATAAAGGCTCCTCCTCCAGTTGTATTCCTTCCAGGGACACAGTCATTATTTCAGGACACTTTACCTCACCCTGACATATCTCTGTAGTATCTTGGGGCTTGCAAGAGGGGATGAATATTGCAAAAGGATCTGGTGCCATGCTTGTCCAGTGTAATGACTTTACTATTGGCCCCAAATCTGCAAGTCTTGGAGAGCAGGGATCCCGGAAGCTACCAGCAGGTAACTCAAGGCAACATAGAATCTTCAGAAATTTTTTCTGTTCTTTTTTGACTGTACACTGTTTAGTGATGCCTGCCTGAAAGTCGACCCTGACAGAAGCAGGAGGGAGACATGCTAAACGTGAAGAGATTGGAAAGGCATTTTCCTGAAACAACTGGAAGTGCCAGACTTGCTGTTGACTAGGGGAGAAGCTAAGAAGGGCTGCGTTGTTCAGTGGTGCTGAAATCCACTTTGTCCTTTACCTATGTAGCAAGCTCCTAGGTTTTGTAGTATATATGCTGCTCTTTGCATGAGTATTGATTATAAAGATGTTTGTTCCACGTATAAAAAGCTTGATGTGCCCTTTAAAAGCTGCTCTAAACCCATTCTGAAGGAAAAAAGCTTGTGAATGTGCCTTTTCTTTCCTCTGATTCTTATCTCATGCACATATAAGAGTGAGCCACTCATTGCAGTGGAAATACCTGTGATTTGCAGAGCAGGATGAGTTCTTTGCTGGTAGATATGCTAGTAACAAACGGGCTGAGGAACTTACTAACTCTCATACTTGAGTCAAGGAAAGCTTGAGCATGACTCACTTAGGAATGCTTTGTACTCCCCTAATTGCATAATTACCTTAGAGAGCTTACTGGCCATTTGGCACAGAGGTCATGCCTGTTTCCTCTGAGCACAGGAATAACTCCTCCTAGCTTCTCCTAGCAGGATAAAAAGGAGATGTGAGGAAGACATATGGCTGTGGCCCCACTTTTCCTCTATATGATCCAGGAGCAGTACTTGTGCACAACTACAAAGTCCTTCGTTCTCTGAAGTGAGGATGGGAAAGTTGACCATTACGTAACATCAATCAGCACTTTCACCTTTGCACTGGGACGGTATCTGTATTGAAAGGGATAGTGTGATATTCTGGGGTGTTTGGTACTGATACTGATACTGACATCTGAGTTCTAATAAATGGGATTAAAAAAAAGTGAGGGGGATGCCACAAGCACAGGAATCTTCCCCACTATACTCATATGCCATAGAGTTAGTCTGACTGCCAAGCCAAGAAAACAGAGATCTCCCCAACACCTTGCTCTCAAAAGCAATAAGTAAGAAAAGATATGAATAATATAAATGCTATCAACAATTGCAATCATGCAAAGCAGATGACAAGAGAAGTGAAGGGACCTGAATGTCCCATGAGAGAAACGGAAAATGAACTTGCTAGTTGCATTAATGGAATTAAAGAAAGATATGACTGGAGAATTCTCCTGGACCTCTAGCAAACTCAACAGTGCAGTTTTCAGGGCTCACCCCACGTGTAGAACTGGTAAAGTAGGTCGGTCTCCAAGATGGAACAAACGGAGAAAGATAGAAATGAATGATAGAGATAGCTGAGGAGGAGATATTTAACTATAGTTGTCTTTAGCCCCCCTGATGCTTTCTTGTTCTGGAGAATGACTGGAATTTGCGGTCCCTCTTCTTAACCTTTTTATTAATGTTATCCAACAGTAAATTTGGAAGCTAGAATTCTCCTTTGCAGATTGGTGATGGCATCACTATGTAGTGAAATTTTCATCCCGCTCTCCCCTTCATTACACCTATGAATTTACCATCCTTCATTGCACACTGACGCATCTTCCATTCAAAGCAGCTAAGGCACATCTTCTCCTGTTCCCCTTACAGCCCAGCAGCCAATATCGCCTAACACACTCTATATATACTCCTAACACACCCCTAACACACGGTACATACACTCTCCTCCCACTGGGCTTATGAATGAAAATACTTGTGGCTGCTATACTTCTTGCTGATGCTAATGCTGTTTTAGACGTGCGCACAGGATGCCTGCCTGATTGGCCCATCCAAGTGGTCTGATGCATCTAAGTTTATTAGTGTAAACTTTGGTGTCCATGGGCTTCTCAGCTGTGTACTTGGATTGGCAAGAGTGTTTAAGGTTACTCATTTGTTTAGAGGTTCATGATGGCTACTTAAATCTTTCCTTCTTTTTTATCAGCATCTTTTCAAATAGTGGGAAACAGAGCAGTTTAATGCCGACTGAGGCTGCATTAGCTTCCCCTTTCTGTGAGAAACCTCTGCTTTAGAAGGTTCCCAAAGTGAAAGTGTTTGCAAGAGAAAACAACTGGGAGACAGTCACATCCAAGCCTGGCTCTGGTGAGTGGAGCTGTTCTTCTGATATAAAGGGAGCAAGAGAAATGTTTTTGGGAAAGGAGGGAAAATGAAAGATCTTGACACCTAAGCTGGGAGAGAACTGGTCAGAAGTTTGTCAAATCAAAGGCTAATGTCCAAGACTGATTCTGTTCTCACAGATATATGTCTGAAGTATGGACTTAATTAGAGGTATGTCTAATTAAACCCAACTGAATTCAGAGAAAAGTCAGGCTCTGGGTCCCAACTGCTTTTGTTATCAAACAAAAAATAGGCAACACCTCTGTTCTTTGCATGCTTTTTTGAATCATTCTCCCAGAGACTCAAGGAGTTAGCATGCCGTAGTGTGGGTGGCTGCCCTAGGGATCAAGAAACACCAGACAGAGTCTATAGTAAAGCTTCTTGCATTAGGATGGCGGCAGAGGAAACTATACAGAAAATGCAGTCCAGGAAAGAGTTCTTAGAAGATGAAGTAGGGATTAAGCCAGAGCCTATTTTACCATTTGCTAAAACGCTCAGTGCATTTGCCTTCATGGATTCTGCATTCCAGAGGACTGCATGCTGGGTTAATAAAATCCCTCTCTTGAACAGGCATTGGAAATTCAAACGGTCACTGACTGCCCATATGGTAGAATTTGGCTATTGCTATTAGACAGCTGCAGGAAGTTGAGGACAAGAAAGGGGCGACAGCACCAAAATCTTATGGACACGTAGACATAGAGAGAGACACATGGCTTTGCCTCATGGCAGGAGCTTCCAAAATATGTTGCTCATCAAAATGCCAGGATCCTCTTTTCTTTTTTTCTTTCAGGAACTGCAATTTGCACTTCTGCTTTTCTTAGGTGATGCGTATGTGATTTAAACCCTCATACACCCTGAGCTTAAGTTTCAAGAGCATTTTAAAACAATTAGCACACCTACAAGAAAAATAGCAAAACATCACATTTCTGTTGCTTACGGGCTCAAAGGGGGATTGAGTTTAGCATTCTTCCTTGGGGAAGAAATTGCATGTTCCCCGGTAACCCAATGCCAAACCACTGCTCTCTGTTTTGAGTAACAAATGCCATTCTTACTGCGTCTAAAAGCCCAGACTGTGTTTCTTTTCTTAACATGAAATTGTGTATTTTGGTACTGCTCTCAAACAACAGTTTAACAGAACAAAGAGTTATCTTTATGAGACAGCCAGGGAAATACACAAAGAACAGGAAGATGCAGCTAACCTAAATAATGACATTGAAAACAAAATAGCTATCGGACTATAAATAAACAACATGAAATGTAAAGATCATTATTTTTATTAAGAGAAGACACAGACTTAATTCCTGGGAATAATGACATCTACTGTTTCCGCAGACTTTAGTTCTCATTTTTTCATTCAAGCCACAGAATAGCATTTCTTACTTTCTTCAACTTTTTACAGTATGAACTTTCATACCACTTCTTTCGGAGAAAATTGCAAAACCCAGACACGTATGTTTAGGAGAAAGGTCAGATTTTCTAAAACAATAAAATTGCCCAGACTGCTATTTTTGAACTGTGCAACTACATGCATTCTTACAGAGCAGGAAAGTAAACATACACATGACTGCATTAATTAAGACAATGCTTAATTTCCTGCAACCCAAAGGAATTTTGTGATTTAGGCTAAGTCTTTAACGATGCAATCTTCCATTGTGCGTATGTGGGTGTGCAAAGCAGCAACTGCAATTTCACAAAAAGGCAAGGGCTGGTCCTGACCTGGTGGGTGAATGGGGAAGGAATTAAATAATCCTCTAAACCAAAGCCAGAATCAACTTTCTGAGCACCAGACTCAGTCACTCCAGCCTTCTCACTTTCCATAATACAGTCCTAAATGACCTGAGCAGAAGCCTGATTCACGTGCTTTTTTTTCCTGGGGATTGTCTTGTTGAGTATCTTGGGCAGGAAACTGGCCTGATCTGTTGACTTACAAGATTTAAAATAAGCACTCACGTTTCCCCCTCCCAAGCCTGACCAGAGGCACTGGGCTGAATCACTTCCCCGGTGGAGGCAAGAAACGTATGAGAGCAAAGTGCTCGTGAAGTGGCCGAGCGATCGGGAAAAGCTCTCGGGCTGACATACAGTTAGCAAAAACCGCGACAGACCCTGGGGAAACATCAGGGCACGGCATCGATCCCCATCCCTCAGGCTTTACCTGCTGGTGGGCGAACGGCTGGGGGGGATGTCCTGCACAAAGCTCTGCTCCATGCCCGGGATCCTGGCCGGGCTGTGGGGATGGTAAGCTGTCAGGACCACGCTGCCCGAGTCCTTCATCTCCATGGTCATAGGCACATGTCGTCCCCGCTGCCTGTGACAAAGGCGACCGGGGGGTGCCGACGGCCCCGACGGGCGGGCGAGGGGTCCTGTCACGAGCACGAGTGCATGGCCTGGCTCCGTAGCAGCCTCTTGCCACCGTTGGCTGTCAGGAGAGCTGTGTAACTGAGACACGGCTCCTCTCCCCGTCAGGAAAGCTGAATTAGCATATATTCAAAAACACCGCCCACAAAACAACCGACGGGGAAGTTACTACGCTCCTAGGAAACTAGAAACCTGAGATAATCCTGCATGGCACTGAGCGACCGCCGGGAAAACTTCTGGCTTTCTTTCTTTTTGTTTCTTTTTAAGAGTCAATTTCTTAATACTCCTCCTGCTCCTGAAATAGGCTCAACTAAGTGAAATTATTTGCTGGTTAAGCAGCAAGATGAGTGGAGAGCACTACTCAAACACAAAACGTGGTTTGGCAGAGCAGGGAGTGACATTTAAGCTGCTTACACGAGAGATTCAGAAACCGAGTAGGCTCTGCTCTGTTTAAATAATCAAGAATTTAAATAAATTATTATTTAAATAATGCCGGATCATTGCTGTGGCAGGGAACTGCACTTGCTTTCTCCTGACAACAGATTAAGCTTTTGTTTTGCCTGATAGGGCTGTGTACATAATGAGAAAGGCACTGGGAAACACGTGAATTATTTTTACAACAGTATGCATTCATCTGGAGCAATCCCATAAATAAATACACTCCGAGGCGCTTGATATTTTTTCATGCTTGCGCTTGATCTTTGTATGCTAATTGAATGTTTTTCTCTCAAAAGGAAACCAGCAAGCAAAAATATTGGGGTCCAACTCTGGAGTAACACCCAGAGAAAACTCTGTAGACAAAATGAGAAAACTCTCACAGCCCTTTATTTTCCTCTCCCACTTCTTCAGTGTTTGGGGTTTTTTTGAAAAAAAATGTTTCTGATAAATGCCTATTCCTGAAAACTATCATCCTGCCTATGAAATGATGGGAAGGATGTCCCCAATTTTACTCTAAGAGCCACAGCTCTCCGAGCGCCTTGTGAGCAGGTGGGTGAAATTCCAGCCTCTGTGCACCTTTGTCAGAGCTGCGGGCGGTGTCCCCAGCACAGGTACTGTGCAAAATGCCCGTCAGGCTCCTCTTTCGCATCCCCCTTGAATGAAGGTGCTCTCGTTAGCACTGTTATAGGGCTGCCTAAATTACACTGTCGGTCTCTCCAGCTGGCAAAGCAGCTCAGGTTTCGAAGGGTACAAAAATGATTCATCTCATCTCCACCTTCCCCCTGTGCTCTATCTCCTGCCTGGATGGGCAGGACTGTTTCAGTCAAATATGTTGCTGCGACTCACGTAGGCAGTGCCCAAGTTAATTTTAAATTAGCCAGCACAGGACACTGATAATGGTACACTTGGCAGCACTTCTTGCCCGACTCACCCAGGAAGCATAAATATTTGAACATGCAGAGACTCTAGGTTTGCTCTTGCTATGCTGTTTACATGTCCTGGATTAAATATTTTAAAGCCAGGTTGCACAGGATAAAATCATGGTTACTTCCATAGCAGCATGGAGGCCCTCTGGGAGCCACCGTGCAGCCATGTACATATGTTAGAAATGAAGGAGAAGGCTCTAAGCTAACTCTGGAAGCATTGCCTACTGCCCACAGCATCAGGACTATATCCCACGGTGCCTCCAGTGAGGACCAGGGTGAATGCAATAACCAGTGAAGACCTCATTGTGCTCTGTGATTACTGGGTTATTCAGGAGAGGGATAGGGTCTGAAAAATTAGGGTAGATGCCATCACAGATCTCATACCCCAACTCTGTGGAGCACTGACTGAATGCCAGGTTGATGCCCGGCTCCTGGATGACCAGGGATGCTGCTGCCAATGTAATTTTTTTCCCTTCCTACCCTGGCTTTATATTCCCCTTCCTGGACCAGGAGATGGGTACCCCACTTCTCTGATGAGGGGGAGTAAATTATAAATATAAATTTATATTTGGCACAAGTGCAAATAGATATTTTGAAAATTAATCAGTCAAAATACACATATCAAACTGAGAGATAAAAATTTATGAAAATAAATTATAAAATATCTGCTGACGCCCTTTAAAGGCATTCTCCACAATTTATTTCAAGAAACTAAACATGTGAAGAAACACACATCATGGAAGGCACCCAACAGCATCAGAAATGGAGTGAAATGGAGTAGGCGTCCTTTAGGAGATCAGGCTGCAGACAAAGTATTGGCTGCAACTCCAGGAAAGTCTTTTTTTCTCCCCTTCCTAGTGTCATAGCACTAGGCTTTCTCGAGTACCATCAGACAACAAAACGATGGTTATGCACTTTAGGCTATGGGTAGGTAAAGCCCACAGTAGAAATACCATGTATTTTCAGTATTATTTTTATTTCTTCTCTTCCCATAATAAAAAAAAATCAAACACCAATATGACTTAGAAAAGAATACAGTTACCCTCTCAATAGTAAAATGCCTATAAAGAAAAGAGGCCCACACTTATTAAATGGGATTTTCTCTCTAAGAAAAATAAACATGGAAGATTTTATTTGGAGATTTATAAAGTGCTGGTGCATAAACTGGAGGCTTGTATGGAAATGGCAGTCTGTTTGGCATAAGTACAAATAGATATTTTGAAAATTAATCAGCCAAAATACATCTATCAAACTGAGAGCTAAAAATGTTTATATGTGTAATGGCTTTTGGGGTTAGACATCTGCGTATTAGTGAAAACTAAAAATGATGTTAAATCAACCAGAAATACACATCAGCCATTAAACAAAGTTTTAACTGGTCTAATAATACAGCCACAAGAAAAGTGTACAAGGCAACGTGGGCCAGATTCTTCCTTCAGTTCTATCTGTGCAATTCCATTAGTTAAAGGAGAATTTATTCTCCTGGTTTCTAAAGAAGCAAGTAGGAAAATATTTTAATCCAACATGCTGTGTTTCTACAGGATACCCTTCAATACTAGATCTTGGAGTACTTGGGACTATGACACTTCCAATTGTTTTTTCAGGTAGTTAATAGCTCCGTAGACCTTTCAAATACACTGGAAACACCAGTTTGGTGAGAAATAATATCGTGAGGATATTTTTGGTGGCAACCAGTAAAGTGAAGTTACAGCAAGAGAAGAATCTGTGGGCAGTCTGTAGCCAGTGAATCCGTGAGTAGCTCCCTTGGGTTTGGTAGGCAAGGACCTTGTGCTTTCGAATTTTACGTTGTGCTTGTGCCAAAGGGAGTGCTTTGCACTTTCACAAATTTGGCAAAAGAGTTGTTTATGTATGGATCAGTGGACCCAGACTTGGAGAATGAGGAATGAAAAACCTTTATTAACCTATTGTTTCAGAAACCTAAGTCAGTGGCTATATGGTTGTATGATGAAGCCTTCAGCTCTCCTATTCTTCTGAAGACTACCTGTGATAGCCATATACAAGAAGTATAACCACACAGCAAAGTCACTAGTTAATGCTTGCTGAGATGATGTTGTTGCTAATAATATTAATATATATTTGCATAATATTATTTAGTAATCATTGTGGCACTAACATGATGGGCAACATTTGTATGGCAAATTTAATGTCTATTGCTTAGAAAGGAACTAATAAATTTTTCACATAGATTTTAAACAGCCCTTTCTGGTTAAGTCCAAGGGGGCTGTCACTGAAAGGAATGGGATTTGTCAGCTAGGGGTTCTAGGTGGGGGGGGCTGGTGAAGGGCCTGGAGAACAAGTCTTATGAGGAGCGGCTGAGGGAACTGGGGCTGTTTAGCCTGGAGAAGAGGAGGCTGAGGGGAGACCTCATCGCGCTCTACAACTACCTGAAAGAAGGTTGTAGCGAGGTGGGGGTTGGTCTCTTCTCCCAAGTAACAAGCGATAGGACGAGAGGAAATGGCCTCAAGTTGCGCCAGGGGAGGTTTAGACTGGACATTAGGAAAAACTTCTTTACTGAAAGAGTGGTCAGGCCTTGGAACAGGCTGCCCAGGGAAGTGGTGGAGTCACCATCCCTGGAAGTATTTAGAAGACGTGTAGATGAGGCGCTTAGGGACATAGTTTAGTGGGCATGGTGGTGTTGGGTTAACGGTTGGACTTGATGATCTTAGAGGTCTTTTCCAACCTTAATGATTCTATGATTCTATGATTATATCATAAAAGTAGACCCACAGAGCCCTGGAAAGTGAAAATTCCCCTTTGAACTACAAATCACACAAAAATCTCTGGGTATTGAATTTCATTTCTTGCTTCCAGCTTAAATTAGCCAGCACAAAGTTGGATAGAATTTGCAAAACTTTGAAGTTAATTTTGGACTAGTTTAATGTGAACTTGGGTTAGATTAAGTTTTAAAAGGAAGCCGTGTAAAACACAGCATTTTTCACTGATTAAATCAAAAGAAATACAGTAGAGCAAAACACAGAAAAATGTCATCCTAGCACTGTGCCTAAATTTCCTCATCCTTCTTTTTCAGGCAATAGTATGCAATAAATTTTGTATCTATCTGTGTGAAAGAAACCAAAGCCAGAACCACTGTATTTTTCCATGTTTTGGGGAAAAAAAAGGGTATCTCTTACTTGTCTTTAATTTAACATTTGGATTGAAAGATGCTTGAGGGGTGGGGGGCAGAAGGACTCACCACACCAAAGAGTTGGTGAGGGCAAAAAGCACCTGGACACTGAAAACAAGGAGTGCCACAAAGTCGCATGAAAGTCAACGACAGTGGTGCGTGAGTCTTCTGCTGCTCAGTACCATGAAAAAAGGCTCTGAGGAGGGGCTGACTCTTGTGTCAGGAAAATTTTCACTGTGGCTTGAGGTCTATTTCCTTTAAAAGAATTTTATGCATTATGAAGGATAGCTTCTAATGCTTGATTTAGCCTCTGTGCTTTCTATTCCTGTGATGCCGCAAGGATTACAGTCTTTTTTTTCCACTATAAAGGTGAGGTGTTTGTATGCCTCTGTGTGGGCAGCTGGGAATGTGAGTGAATGGGTGAGATTCATCAGTAGTGCCAAAATACACCCACTGCTTTTAGAACATTGAAAAATTTATAAGCCAAAACAAACCTCAAAATTAGAGGAAAATCTTTGTTATTTTGTTTTCTTTGCTTTTTCAAATCGAGATTAAAAACAACATTGAGAAAACTGTTGCTTGTCCTTTACGAACAGGTTAAGTATCAAGGCTATTTAGTTGAAGAGAATAGAAATCAGGTATTGTGGCTATTGGTGGTGTTTCAAAGGTTTTTAATTCGAGTATGAAACAAAACATTCATCTTTGTTAAATATAACCTCACGTATTTCAGTCCCAGGCCCAATTAAAATATACATCATACTTTGGTGAACTTTAACATGGCCATTTTTTTATTGAGTGATTTACTGTGGTTTCTTTTATCTTAAAAAAGACACAAAAGCATAGAAAAAAATTCTTTAGGCAACTTTGTGTAGCTGCTTGCTTAGCAATGACCCTCATTTATTTTCTAGGAGTTCAAAAGTTGGTTCTCCTTAGCCCAGATTAGACTACCCATATATTATTCCCATGTTAATTATGAACAGAAAAGGAAACTTCCTTAATCTGTCTGCCACAATAGGGCTTTCTGGAGGTTTACTTTAAGAAAAAGCTCATATCCTTTCTTTCTTCCATTAGGTTCAGGACATGTTGATCTAACCACTTCAGCTGGGACAGCTGACATCCACAGCTGAATGCTGTGGTCTGTTTTTTTGTTCTGAGGCAGTAAGTTAAAATTACATGAAGGAGTGGTAATGTGATCAAGTTAGGAAAAGTAGCATTGGGAGAGGCTGGGTGCTTCTCTGAAATGTTTCTGTAAGCACAAGCTGAAAATGGGAATTGGTCTCTGCAGCATGGAAGGGGGAAAATGGTCAGGGATAGACAGCAATGAGCATTTTCAATAGGTGTATCCGTCCTGATGCCTCTGAAACAGCAGAATTGGGTTGGACATTTGCATTTGATACAGGGAAAATGAGTCCTCATCATAAAATTATACATATATAAATTTATAAATAATATATTCCACATTATACATTGACAGTTGTAATGAAAAAAAAAAAAAAGGAAGATAGACACATAATCCCTCGTCCCCTTTTGGCCACTGTTTTAACATTTAAGAAAGGTCTTCCTTTTTTTTAAATGCTATGAACACCAAAACACAGTTTTCTGAGGGTGGTAATGATTTATGCATCTACATTTGCTATTACTGTGTCTCTTTAGTAGAATATCTGAAGTCAAAATTATTAAGAAAAAGATTGTAGCCCCTTTCTTGTTACAATCATAAGCAATTTCACATTCAGCATTTTTGTAACATTTTTAACCTGTAAACCACTCCATTTCTAGGGAAGGCTTTCTGTAAGGTGCAGTCGGTATTTCTCTGTAACTATGCCAATGATTTCTTTCATCGTGCCATTTCGTAACTGAGTCTGTTTCCCAGGGAGCAGCAGTAGACCACAGCTCTGCTGGTGTATTGGAAAGTTGTACCAAGCAAGACAGTCACCAGAGCACCGCCCTCTTAATTGAACCAGACTTTGAGCTATGTTCTGAGGGATAGGTGTAGAAATTGATGAAGCAAGGTAGAGAGGTATTAACACGAACCACTGATGTTTGTCAGGCACATAATGAGAGACATGTCAATATCAGCTATCTTGTATTGATTGCATTCTACTCCTTTTAAAATCAAGAGCTGTGGTTTTTAAAATTGCGGAGTCCTATAACACTATTAACTGGATTTCCCACATCTGCACCCAAGAGGAGAAACTTCAGATTGTCTTTCCCATCTAGAGAAGAGGGGAGTATTTCAACAAAGCATAGCTCGTATCTTCATCCTGCCTTGGCATTTTGCAGCTTGATGACATGAATTCCTGAAGTTACTAAATTTACTTTTGCCTTTCCTATGCAAAAATGAAGAAGCTATTCTTCTTATTTGCTGATTTCTTCATAGTACTACCGTATCACCACTAAAGTAGTAACTGAGGCCATCGGAGGAGTCTTATTCATGTATTGGTCATGCAAACGCGATATCTCAGACCTTCCCTGAAATGTCTGTGTGCGTAATGAAGAGAGGTGAGGATAAAAATAAGCTTTGTGATGTTTGCATGATAAGATGCAGAATGATGTAGGTGTTCAAGTAGTGGGTCTGGGCTGTATACAGTGAATCTATCCACCTACCCCACATAGTACCCACTTCTGGAAATGCTGTCAGCATGTTGCCATCACCGTACAGCCAAGCATGCTCAATCTGACCCGAGAACTTCATGCAATGCTCATTTCTCAATTTTGAATAAACTCAAAAGTTGCCATGGTCAAGACCGGGTATCTGTTAATTTCTACATTCTGAATTTTGGTCAGTCCTTTTAAATATTTAAGTTATTGCAGAATGAATTGAGTTCTACTCAAAAGTGATTTTCCTATTTTGACAGAGACATTTTTATAAATTAGTAATTTCAAATTTAGACCTGCTGCAAAAATAAATAGATGTTTATTGACTTGCACCAGCTCTAAAGATTTTCAGTAAGAGGAGGAAGAAATAAACCTAATTAAAATCTCTATAAGTGAATTTAATGCTATAATTTACATGACAAGGTTGTTATAATTTTAAATCCTAATTCTAAGGCCTTTATAGTTTATGACCAGTAAGAATCGAACGCTCTCAAATTAAAAATAAAACAGTTTGAATATACCTAAGCAATTTAATACGCGGCAGAAAAACACTGGAATGTACAATTATTAATGGCCATTTGCATTTTGAAATCGTATTACCAAAGGTAAGCCTTGACTTTTTAGTATTGCTAAATTAAACGTATCGGTGGGAAAGACATATTTCATTAATCTCTGTAGGAACAGTCTGTGTTTTAGGAACAGAGCCACTGAACTGACTTTTCCAGAAAAATGCGGGGTGCCTGTGGCATAACCATAGAGGGAACCTAAGCTGCTCTGACTCACAGTCCTGTGCCCTAATCACATGTGAGGATGCAGCTTAATTAATCAACAGTTTGGAAAGTACTTTTGTAAAGGAACGGGTGAAAAAGATAAAACATTTAATCAGCCATAAAAAGAGAACAACCACAGGAGATATGGAGAACACACCATGTGAGCCACAGAAATGAGACATCTTCCCTGCATATGGCTAGTTAGCAATTTATTCTCTGCAGAGGGTATGTACTAATTTTGGTGGGATGTCTAGGGAGACTAGAGGGTGTTCCACCTAATAATTATTAAGTCATCCAGATTAGTCCTAAGCAGAAACACATAAATGAACGTAACTTTGCTAAGCACATTAACAGTAAAGTTTCTAGGCTACTTTTATGGCACAGTATTGAACACAATGAGCTTAAATATGTTTTAGAAGCACTAGAAATAAATTTTGCCACTGCTCCAAGTGGGTGGTTGCATCACCATGGTGAGCTAAATGAGCAATGATAATCAGAGGGTGTCAGAAGGGAATTTTGCAATATAAAGCATCTGGGAATTACTGACTTGGGAGATTGCAAAGAACATTTCCAATTTTTTGCTTAACAAGGTCAAGCATGAGCTTTTCCCTCTGTGATACTGGAAGCAGGAATTTTGTTTCACAGTTGAAAGATGTATCAGAGTTTGAGGACATGGAAATTTAGCATTAAACTTTGTCATTGTATATTGTTCATAGAAAAATAAGGATTCCCAGGGTTATTGTGCCAATTTTGTTAGTGTAAATTGCTAGCCTTCTCAACACAACAGAAAAAAATTTGCAGTTATCCCAAAGGCATTTCTGTTAGAGGAAAAAAATAACATGTAGTTATTATTTATTTGTTTCATTTGGGTTTTGTTTTTATTCACATGTAATTTATCAGTGGCCTCAACGGGCTACAATCCATGGTATGCAACCCTATTAAAACAAAACAAAGTCCCACCAGGGATGAAATGGATCCGTTTTCTCCAGATTAATTTAATAGATGAATGTTTCACAGAATGAGGAAGCCAAGACTGCAGATGACTTGGTTTTGGTTTGGAACTTCAGGGAACAGATGGGAAAGCAGCGGCATTAATATGGATCCACAGGACAGTGTTTATGCTTCGGCTTCAGTTCAGATTTTTTTTGTTTGGGTGTTTTTTTTTTTTTTTGTGCGGTGACTGTGCCTTGCTGAATCACCTCAGGGTCTTTTCAGAAACTTTTTCCTTCATTTGTACTGTATTTTTCCCCCACTTTCGATCCTACCTTTGTTGTCATGCTTGATTATAGGTTTCAGTCTCAAAAAAGCATGAGCAGTCTCTAGCTGTTTTTGCAAAGCAACTACCATACACGAAGATGCTTGAAGGACTGAAGGAACAGGCAGGAAAAAATCGGCCCCTGCTCCAGGGACTGGGGATACTGGGGAGTACGAGGGGAAGGGCCTGCAGAGAACGGCTCAGCTCAAGTGCTTTTCCTAACCAGCATCTCCCATTGCCACTGTTGGAGACAAAGGACCACTGAACTGACCTTATAAGGCATTTCTTGTGGTCCTCTGTTCTCAGAATGAATTTTTATTAATTACTGTAGAATAGGATGGGCACAAAACTGGACAGAATATACTGGGGAGTACGAGGGGAAGGGCCTGCAGAGAACGGCTCAGCTCAAGTGCTTTTCCTAACCAGCATCTCCCATTGCCACTGTTGGAGACAAAGGACCACTGAACTGACCTTATAAGGCATTTCTTGTGGTCCTCTGTTCTCAGAATGAATTTTTATTAATTACTGTAGAATAGGATGGGCACAAAACTGGACAGAATACAGGTTATCCATATAGGACAAGGTTCTGTTTCCAGTACAATTCTGGTCTCCCAAGGAGATACAAACAACACACACAGATACTGATTATCATCATTTAAACACTTCTATTTGGGGGAATTGTGATATAAGAAGCCAAGAAAAACCAGCAGTATATTGTTTATTAAAAAACTGTTTATATCCAGTTCATGATGGTGATTTTGTGCAGTTATAACAAAACTAAGGCATGGGTCTTAGTCAGAGAAATGAAGTTCCAAAGATTTTTTTTTTTAATTTTATTTCTGGAAACTTGAGTTTATCCTCCAAGTACCTTTGGAACTGGAGGATAAGCTCAGAAGACCCTGGAAGTCAGATGCAGCTTAGAAATAAAAAAAAAAAAATTATGATGGTGGTTCTGTTTATTTTTGCTTGTCTGATCCAAGCAGGTTCCTGTTACTAAGTAGAAAGGTGTCATGAGCTTACCCATAAGTGGAGGCAAAGCGTATTCACACATTCGCCTTTGAACTTTAGTCCACCAACGATCAGTGCTGACCCCCGTGGAGGACCTCGAATTCAGTTTGTGGCTCTGCTTGCCATTTTGTTCAGGAAAGTATTGAGTAAATGTGTATCTTGTCTATGAAAACAACTTGCCTTCTAAATTTATGAAATCTTAGACTTGCTTCTAGCTTTACCAAAAGACAGCGTGAGGGCGGTCCCCCACAGGGATCTACCTTGGCCCATCAAATGTGCTTTTGTAGCACTACCGAACCGCAGTGTTCCTGTGCAGAAGACCCTTGACTGCTGTCAGTCCACATGGGGCACAGTAAGGCTTGGGTTGGCTGACTTTCAAACACAGCATCAAAAATCTCTGGACTGCTACTAATAACGCTGTCTCTTTGCATATGTCTTCTGCATGTTATGTGCAACATAATTTTCTTTTATTTCTTGCAAACAGCAATTTCATTGTATCTCTCCAGTTGTTCTGCTCTCTGATATTTCAATCTGTCTTACCTTCTACTGAACTGGAAAACAATATCGTTAAGTGAAACTTGAAAATAAAGAGAGAAACTAGGAAACTCATAACTTATTAAGTGTAGTTTAGCATGACTCAAATAAGGACAAAGAAACACCTGAGAAAAAAAAGATCAGATACTGGTAAATTGGGAGTGTTTTGTCCTCCTCAAAGTCTCATCATTTGATGAATGAGATACTGCAGGTCTGTTACTACACTGAAAACACATTTCTTGTGTAATCGTGCTAAACATGCATGTCTCAGCAAAGATATAATGACAAAGATACGTGGATAAATCTGAATTACAGCAAGCATAGGATTTTATTTAGTCATCTAAGCTTTTACTCAGCAACCAAACTGGCATGTCAAACCTGGCATTCGCTTGCATAAAATAGATAACCGAAACTCTGAGTAAGCCCCATTTTCCTGGGAAATTACTGGTATTGCAACAAACAAATAAAAAGGCTTTCACATGCAGAATGCAAGGCCACGCATTTTCCTGGGTGATCCATTGTACCTAGTGCCCAGAGTGTGCCTCACTCTTTCTCAAAACAAGCGCTATAAATAGGCAGGCACTTTGTGCCATTTTAATGCTGAGTATTACACATTCCAGCAACTTCAGTTTTTCAGCTGGTTATTTTTATTTTCCTTTGTTGTGACTGAGCAAGTGAGCCCAGCCTACTGAAATGCCACCCACTCCTTGAAAGAAAAATCTAGGAATAGACTCAAAGATCAGGAAAGGTCTCTGTCTAGAAATACTCCTGAAACAAGGAGGAGAGAATGCAGAAAACTTAATGATCTGAAAGCAGGGAGTATTTTGTTTGCAAACAGCAATGAATTTTTGTCTGAAAAACCCTGCCTTTTCCGGTGTTATTTTAAATCCCAGTCCATAATGAGTAACATCACTAGACTCAGGAGGGATGAAGGGAATTTTTTATGGCAAGTCAGAAAGCTGCCTGAAAAATGTTACTTTTTTTTTTTTTTTTTAAATATGGCCCCCTATTGTTTCCATACCTTGGGATCTGGCACTCAGAGAGCCAGTAATTTCCTCTGAACACTTTCAGAAAACGCCAGGAATGATATGGAACATTAATGTCCCTTGCAAATAGTTTCAGTTTGTGGGGGAACTACTACAGCATGAAGACACATTTATAATGCATAGCAGGGACTTCCTCACCCTATTACCTTTAGCAATACAGCCCTCAAACTTGCAATCACCATCCTGCTAGCAAAAAATTCCTAAATTCACATTCGTGTCAGCAACAGTTTCCTGGATGCCCTTTGTGTTAACAGATCTCGGTGCAATGCCAAGTCTTTAATTGTCACCTGCTGAAATCTGTGCTGGACCCGTGCTCTGGTGTCAGCCTGGGCCTCGTGTTGCCCATTTAGGCAGCCTGGACCCTGGCTGTTTGGGAATCCCGCATCCCTTGGTGGCAGGCAATGGCAAGACTCTTCCAGGGACAACCACGGGCAGAGGCATCTGCTTAATCTTAGGCACTGCGTTAAGGGCAGATGTGGTAGAAACAGAAAGTCAGAAGAGCTGCATCTTGCTGGGGCTGTTTGTTGTGAACGCAACCGTGGAACTGTGTGTTTTGGGAAACCCAGGGTGTACACAGTGTTTTTCTGGTAGATTTACCAGCTAGCTTGCCCAGCCTGGTCTGTGAGAGCACTTTAGAGGATAAACACTCAGCAAATCTGACCTTGAGCTAACAATAAATTGAATAGCTTTACTGTCCCTCTTCTCAGGATTTAAAAGTTTAATAATGAATTATGCAAAACTCCTGTTCCTGGGAAACATTGCCTATGTGAGCTCATAACTGTTCTGTATACTGGCAGACTGTGATCCTTGTGGTCTCATATTGATGTCACTGCAGTTTTATTCTGGGCTAAACTTCTCTGACCAAAATGGAATTACTCCTTATTTATACCACTGCAGACAGGGTTAGTACAAATGGCTGATCAAAGCAACTGCTCCAACTTCTAGGGGCTGGGCTAGGCCTGGTGCTGGGAGCTGCGACTCCATGGTTCTGCACTGCTCAGGAGGAGGCCCGTTTGCACAAAGCTTCAATACCCTAAACTTCTGCTACAGTTTTGGTCCTTCGCTAGACCACCCTCCTAGACTCTTGGCCCTCCTCCATCTCTCCAGTATTTCTTCCAGCCTCATAGACAAGGTCGGAGATTTGTTATGTTGTTTTAGTTCTTAATTTTCTCTTCATGGTGAATTTTGTTCAGGACGATTCTCTTCAGGCGAATAGGAAAAGGCCAGTTTGGTGACCCCCAAAGAACACCATAGTGTTTACAATTGGTAGTGAGTATATAGCAAACACTACAGGCCACTGGACATCTGGACTTAAACAGAGGAAAAAGTTTGAACATGACTGCATTTCCTGAGCTGCAGTCTGCATTCTAGTAACGGGTGTCTATGGGTGCCAACTCTTCCTTCATAAGCTGATGAAAATGGGTATTTGAGCTTGCAGCACAGCTAGAAGGGCAACTGTCCAAATGTGGTCTGCTGTGTAACACATACAGGGCTTTCTCTGCACTGACAGCAACTCTTGGTGCTGCAGATCCTTTGATAGTTTGCCCTTTACTAACTAATCTAACTCCTACTCCCATTATGTGTCCGAGAACTGTGTCCTCATTCGGATTGCAAAATTATTGCAGCCTATGTTCTGAAAATGAATTAAAACAAGTTAAAGATAATAATTTAAAAAAATTCTTTGTGATGCTGAATAATTACAAAGATTTTTTTGCTTTGCAATTACTGTACCAGCCAAGAGAGATCGTGTCCAGCAAATCACTTAATAAAATGCCTTTTTGTCAGAGAAGCCTGCTCACCTGATTTTGCTTCATTTGCAGAGAGGATCAAAGAGATTTCTTACTGCAAACGGTGTGCTGATTCTATTGGAAGACAGTGTAATTATGATATGTATATACCGTTTTAAGTTGCAAGTAACCCCCTGAAGGGCTTTATAAAATTCTGCTTCACAGTGCACCAAAGGTGCCAAAAGGGAAGCACAATCCCAAAAATTGGTACATGGCTTCCAGCTTTGGCTTTCTAACTGCCATGAATGATGAATTGTGTGCTATTGCTTTAGGGTCAGATACTACTAACTTACTTTTTAGGAAAGGCTTAGAGCAGTAACAGTTATCATATTTATGGAAAGAAAAACACAAGAGCAAAGTATGCCCTTTCACCTGGAGCATATGATTAGAAAACAAAGAAGGCAATGTGAGAAATGTTCAGCATAAGGACAGGGAGAGCCTGCCCAACACAGTGGATCCAGTTTTTTCTTTTTGCCTTTATTTATCCCTTCTTTTTTCACTCTGCTCCTCTAACTCATTCTGAACTTGTCTTTAATTTCCAGCACTTTTTCCATTAGCACTATGTAAAATCTTGGCATAAAGTAGTTGTGATGGAAACATTTTCCAGTTTCTTCTAAGTTTTGTCTGCTAGCAGCCTGTGCATTACAACTTAGCTGAGTTTTTAAATTCTTGTGCCAAATTAGATTAGCCTGAAAGCTGCTCTAATAAACTTTTAAATAACCAGAGTTGCTTGTGGCCATAATTTTTGACCAGCATGGCACGGAACTGTCCCATCAGTCTTCCTTTTCGCATTTAAGCATTGTCAGGACAAGGGAATATTGTAAGAAATCCATAATTTTCCCTACTCCATCAGACTTTAATCAACTTGGAAAATTCTGTCACATTTCATGAGGAAGGTAGATTTGTGATAGCTGTGAGGGACAAAGTGGATATACTCCATCAGAAACTGTGGCCCTTGATTTTTAAAAGTCCCATTCAAATTACTCAATCCTCAATATTTTTAGAATGTTTAAAGCATATACTTCAACTAACCCTGCCATAAGCAGTAACCTCTTTTCCTTTTTAATAATAGCTGTGCATCATTCTCTTTTGGAGAAAATTTTTATCCTACACTAGCTCTTAGCCTTTGTTCTATATCTTTTATCCAGTAATCTTTGATGTGGAGCAATGCTAACTATCTTCTGAAAACCTAATTAAATTAGAATTATCCTTATCTATTACGGCAGTAATATCTTCAAAGAATTCCGACAAGTTAGAATTCCTTTGCTTCAATATAGTCCAAGTGTCTTGAGATGTCATGCACCTAACAGAGGGCTCTTTAAAATAGCTTTCTGGCAGTAATATCTTCAAAGAATTCCCACAAGTTAGAATTCTTTTGCTTCAACATAGTCTAAGTGTCTTGAGATGTCATGCCCCTAACAGAGGGCTCTTTAAAATAGCTTTCAATAAATTCTTAAAACAGTCTTCAAAAATCATTGGATCACCATCTCGTCCTACCTCTCCCATATAACCTTTTTGATGATTGACCTTAAATTGTCTGTCTTTGTTGTTTTATACAAGGATCCCACTCACTGTAAGTTAGTCAACTTCATATCAAAATTAAAATAAAATATCTGTTCAAACCTCCTCTTTCTCCTTTTACTCACTAATGCTCATGGACATCGGTTTGATTAAATGAAACTCTACTAACCAATTACATTATCTACCTAACAGAATATATTCTCTCCTCTTTGACTTTGAAGACTGATTCCTATCTGAGAGCAATTTGCTTTGTATTTCCTCTACAAGGGATGGAAACATAATAAAGATTTAATAATTCTGTTATTTGTAATCCCATAGTAACCTCTCAATTTTATCTTTTCAAAATTCCAGTCAATATGCAAATTTAATATATAGAGGCAATAAGACCAGCTGGATTCATACGAGGTCTTAGTATTGAGAGCTATCCTATCACTTATGTTTGATTAATTTTTGCTTTAATTTAATTTTTAAAATAATTTCAAAAATAATATCTAGGTTTTGTTTGGGTTTTGTTTCATAACACTCCAAAAGTCCCAGCTTGCCAGCTCCTTTTTCACTCACGTAACCATAAGCATACTGTAAGTTTACAGAATGTCCTGGAATAATTTCATTTTTTCTTAGTAATTTCACCTGTGCTTGCACAGAACTTACCCAACGCTTGGCTCTCCTGAGCTAAAGGGCCAGCTGGGTTGACTCCATTTCTGTCACTGCCTGGTGCCTTGCAGGTGAGCTTCCAGTTCCTTTTCTATACCCTCCATGTTTACAGTAAGGTTCTGTGCTTCCACTAGCAATGAGTTAACCAGATATCAAAGCCAATTCCAGCTGCATAAAGCAGTAAACAGAGTCTGTAGGAGAGATTTTGCTGGGGTTGTACAGAGGTTTGTCCGTGAGCTGGGAAGCGTGGGCATACGTACATGTAGGAGAGGGAGATGTGAGGATCTCAGGAGACTTGCAGAGGGCAGACAGAGATGAGATTGCAAAATACCTCCTGGAAAAGAGCAAGGGCCACAATCTTGCTTCTGCCAGGCTGTACTACTGCAGCCTTGCAAAGCATGGCTAACAGGCACAATTTGCACAGCAGTGTCCAGGGAGGAGGAACCCCTCACCAGTGAACCCATTTAAGGGCTTGCAACAGCCCCGTTCTCTCCTCCGCTGTGCCAGGGCACAGGTCGGCTGGGCTTGTAGTGGTCTCCGTGCCCGATGGCTGCTGTGACATGAATGGTGTAACCATTTCTGCTTAAGCATCACGTAGCAACTTTAATTATGATCTTGTTTGATTTAATGGTACTCTTTAATCATTTGCATGAACTAACAAAAGTTATGAAAAAATCAGGGGTACCTTGAACTGAAAACCCACTTTTGAGGCTAATGTCTCTTTTATTTAAGTAGGATATCCTTTTTGGCAGGTTTACAAGCATGTGTCAGACAAATGTTTTACAACAAAAACATTTTGCTACAATCATGGGCTGATAGAAAGACTGATTATCATTTAAGAGACCCTTTGTTCTGGCTCCTCAGAGGTCTCCTCATGTGCTTAGAGTCTGAGATTCATTTCTCTCTGAAATTGAATTCATATGTGCTGGAGAAAAAAATCCATCCCTTCATTCTTCTAGTATGAGGTCTTTTTCTTTCTCCCCATGACTGATTTTCATAGTCCTGTAACTGATTTTCGTAGCCTGAAATTATAATTTTATAACTACGGTGACTGTAGCTTACAGGGTGCAAAAGAAGGGAAGCTCAGCCCCAGGAAGCAGGGAATTGCCTGGACAACATGTGGAGCGCTGTATGGAGACACCCGTGTCAACTTTGAAAGAGGTGCCTTGGGTACAAAAAAGCAATCCAGCTGCCGCTTCACAGAGGGGACTCCCCGCTCTCATCCCTCCTAACACAGACCTCAGGCACAGAGATTAATTAATAGCAGCCCTCTGAGGTAGTGAAATATTATACCTCTAAGAGTTGCCTGCAGTCACAAGCTGCAGCAGAGCCAGGAGCTGAACCCAGCCTGGAGTTCCAGTCTGGTGCCTTTTACCACTTCCTTCTCTCACATGACTATTAAATTACTGACCTTTGGGAAAAAAACCCAGATATTTATATATGCTTATATTTACACACAGGGTTCTCGGTTTTGAAACATCTTTAAAACCTCTGCAATCCAAAGGTCTCTGTAAACCCTGGTGTGTCTAAGGCAAAGCACATCCTGAAAATCAAAATTTGAATTCTCCTAACATTTGTATAGAGATATAACCAATCTGGTAAATCCTGTTTTGCCACATCAGTTCCCTTTGGCACAGAATAAAGGAATCTAGGGATAGCTGTTGAGCAGCTTCTAGGAAAAGTAAGAGTAACACTGTTTAGGTGGCGACAGTGGCTTAGCTCTTACAGGGATTTCAGGAGCACGGTCTTGATTGCTCTCTAGTGCAGACCCCAAGCTAACCCTCTCCCCAAGTGAGAAGGGAGCACTTCCTCAGCAACAGATTTGTCCTGGTGGCAGGAGAAATGTTTTCCACAGCTATAAAATCCTGGGATGAAAATGTGATTGCTCCTTACTTTTCTTGCCAGTGCTATATGGGCACTGCAATGCTCATTAACTTAATTTATTGTTTGCACCATTTCTGCTATAATCAGTGATTCAAACGTGACAGGATAAGAGCACATCTACATTTTCAAATACATAATATTGCTGTATCTTCTTAAATATCCAGACAAAACCTTTTTCACTCTTTTTATCTTTTGTTTCCTTTTTTTTCTTTTTCAGCCAATAGCTAGCTTCCCTGGGTTGATAGACAGAGAGAGAGACTTATGGAGGCTTGTAAAAATAGAGTAATAATTTTCAGGTTTTGGGGCATCTATGTAAAATTTCTTTGCCCAATTGAGTCAGCACAGGTCATTTAAAGAGGCCTAAAAGAATGATCTCACAGGCTTCACGATCCAGAGAATAAAGAAATCAGAATGTATATATTTACACATTTTTTTACTTTCTTCAAATATTGCAAACCAAACTGTGAATGCTTCCTCTGCATTGGCCTCTACTAACATGGTAAAAGTTGTTCTTTATCGTGTAAGACTAAAGCTTAACAGTGGTCTCAGCTGCCTCAAATGATTTCAATTAATCATGTGATGAACAAACTGTCTAATTACTTTATGGAAGTAAAAACACTATTACTTGGTTGTCCTCTTCATGCAAATTTGTAAAATGTTGCATTTATTGACTTTATTGGCTTAAAATTGAAATTTTTAATTCACTGTACTGACCTAAATGCCCCTCTTTGGATATCACAGTGTGTGATAAAATGGTTCAGAAGCTAGACTCTGCCGTCAAGGTAGGTGCCTGGTCCTCTGCGAAGGGCATGCGCATCCCCCATTTCTGAGCAAATACTACTTGTTTTAGCCTAGGTCTGCTGAGCCCAGTCCTAGATCACCAGCATCCACCACCAAATAAAGGATTTTGGCTTGGAGAGGGCACCATGGAGGCAATGAACAAATGCAGCATAGCAGTCCCTCAGTTTCCAGACAACCTTGGGGTCATTAGAAGCCACTGTAATTTAGAGGAGTCCTTATGTCCTCTTGGAAAGTGAAACTGCTGTAAAAGCAGAACAGTAACATACAAATGCTCAAATTAAAAATACAGATAAACAAGAATAAGAATGACTTTTCTCTTTGGGTTTTCAGAGAGATACATCTAGAAGTATTGTTTCATGACATCGATAGGATGTGTTGCCCTTTTACAGTGTCATCTAGCATAAATTAAACTGAAAAAAAATATGACCAAATATGAAATTAAGGGAGAGTTTCTGTTACCTGCCCCCAGAAAGCTTTCTCAGGGACTTGGGTACATGGCTACGTTATCAGTTCACATGCAACATGAATTGATAGAGGAATATGTGTAAAATACAAATACTGTACCTTAAGGCTCCTACATTCTATTGAAGGGTAGTCTGGAAAGAAAAAAAGACCTTTCTTGTATTGTACAGAAGCCCAAATGCACAGATGATCTCTGTGTTCGTACACACACAGAGAAATCAAAACACAGCTGTAAGGTCTAATTTTAGGGGTCACTAACCTTGATCATGCTCTTTTAATAATCTTTCTATTTGGGAATTCAAAGATTCAAGGAGGTCATAACCTTGAGGGTTTTAACCAGTCCTTGAAACTAGTATTCACAACGTGTCATCTGATTTTAGAAACAATATTATCAGACTGCACTGGTAAATAGCGGCTTGACCATGAGGTCTTTCTCTGCTGTAGGTACAAAATTAGGATGTCCTGGAAGCTGAAACGTCATCTTAAATACAAACAACACAGAAGGTTCCACAAGGATGTTTCAGCTGAAAGAAATGTGCTAGGAGGCTAATATCACATTCCTGTGTCAATCATAACACAGATAAAAAGCAGAAGTAAAAATCCTCCATCCTTCAAATCCCCCGCCAAGCCACGTCTCTTAACAGTTCATCCCTCTGAAGAGGAACTTTGTTAGGGTTTTCTGGTAAATAAATGAGGAATTACTGAAAAAGTCCTGAAATGGACCTTATGCTTGAATCTTCTTTCTTTTCCTTCAGCATTCCCAGTTGAATCTCACCATATTAAAGCTTTTATACATTTTGGACCAGCTGCTGGTTTTACAAAACTGCAGAAATTGCTACTTTCAAGTGTACTGTTTACTTGAAACCTGCTTATGTAACAGCTGACTCACAGTAGGCAGACAAAAAGTGTAATTAAACAGTAACTCTTCGTGTAATTTCATTCAGTCAGAGAAACCTGTGTTATGTGAAAGGAATGGAATAAACCAAATGTATGCATCTATTAAATCATAAAGGATAAGGGAGGTCTCAGTCCTGCCCTGCAGTGACACAGCGGCTCCACGGCAGCATTTGAACGATGCCCTGCATCAGCAATCTGACAATGCTAGAAGGACAATCCCAATATACGGTATTTCTGCAGTAGGGAATAGAGCTAAGATGAGCCCGGGATGCGTTAAACCTTAACCCATCATATACAGTAGTCTTGGTTGCTATTAAGAATCTGTCGCCTGAGCATCATCTGCAGTTTTTAGGTTTGCTTGTGATGGCATAGATGAATAATATTCCAGGATGTGTTAAAGGAAAGTTCCACTCCCTGTAATATCTCTACCTTATGACCACAACTCTGTACAGTCCCTCCCACATAACTTCTCAGTTGTGTTTCAAAATCAGAATGATTCCCTACATTCCTGGTTAGCACATTCAGAGGTTAAACATAAACCAGAAACCAACACTGACTATCATTAAGCATTCCTGTGCCAAATACCTTGCTGAAGCAAAATGATAAAAGCTCAGCACGTCGTTCTTGGCAGGTATGACTGAATTTTTTTTTATGCTTCTATTAATATTCTTGTTTTACTATGGTCTCAAAATTACTTTTATTCGTCTATATAATTCCACTTTGTTTAGTCTTGTGAGCCATTACTTCTGATTCAGTCCTGTGTCATGTACCAAAAAAAGGCTGCAGGAGTTCACAGCTCATTATTATATGTTGTAATGAACTGCTGTGGAGCTGATGTGATATCACGTGAGTCGGCAAAATGCTATGTGAAATCTAACTCTAAAAGGCAACCAGAAAAAGTGGACACCTATTTACTCACGTATTTTTCCTACCTAACCAGAATGTGCAGAGGCTCTGTGTGATGAACAATAGTTTGGTTTCTGCTTCCTACCCAGATTTATGTCTATTAGCACAGACTGTTCCTATCCAACTGTCAAACACCTTTTCACTGATAGCTTTCTTCAACATATAGGGATTTTTTTCCTTGCTACTCTCTTCCAGGGGCTCCAGGCACTCCAGAAAAGGGTGGAAAGGAATGAGCAGTTCTCAGGCCCTGGTCCGTGCAGTTACAGGACATGGAGCTGAACTGGTTTTCAATCAGTACATCACCCATACAGTATTCTAAATCCTCTTATTATCAGAAAACACTTGTTCCTGATGGTGCAAATTCATGAGGTTTTCTGAACTTAGTTGAAACTGGCATCTGAGATAAAACCACAAAACTAAAAAATATTAACTAAAGCCTATGGGAATAGTATAGACACATATGGAATGATGTACCATCAATCTTATATGTTATACCTTGCCGTTTCTGGTCTTCTCCATACTCTGATGCATTCATGTAGATTACAGGCTTGACAACGAGAAGGAGTATCTGTCTCTGGAACATAAACAGATTTGATTACACCTCTCCAGTACTCAGAAGTGACATACATTACTAGGATCTTTCTCAACCCCATTCCTTCTCTTCTGAAGTTGGATAAAAATGAAGATAGTGTCAGTACATAAAGTACTTGACAGTGCAATCCGTTCATTTTCTTTCCTTCGATAAGTACAGTATTACCATAGATTCATGACACAATGGGTTCTGCTTATGCGATAAAACCCACCACCTTATCCGTCCATTTTGAGTCCAGCAAAGATTGGCAGATATAACTTCCAAGAAAGACTGCCAGACACTGGCAGAACAAGTCATGAAAAAAAGTAGGATTCTTCTGGTTTTCTCTTCAAGTGGAAGAATTGAGAGAGTTGGGATTGCCTTTGTGTTTCCTGACCCTTAAACAAATTTTGCTTACCTTCTTTTTAAGGGCTGCTTAATATAGGAAGAGAGGAAGCATAAAAAAAATGCAGTAAAGTAATAAATAAAGTTATGGAATCCTCCTGAATATTTGAAATAGCTTTAAAAGTTTTGACTAGAATCCCACAAATCTGATTGTCTGCAACAGGGGATCACTGAGATCCTATTTAAAAACAATAATATTGTGATAAAAATGTGACTTGCTTAGCTTCTCTGGATTAAGTCAAAGAGGTTGCAAAGGTGTGAAAGACTGGCAAACAAAAGAGTTTACATAGATACAGTTTTCTTAAAACACTGATTTCACCTCTGATTTTAAAGCTCCTTATGAAAATAGCCAGCCAAACAAAAATTAAACTGTGCCCAGATAGTTCCTTTTTAAGCAAGAACAAATGCATCTTGGCATAACAGAGATTTTTCACCTCATCTTTCTGATAAAACTAATTCTGGTTAAATAACTTAGTTTAAGCATTAAAAAGCAAAGATAATCCCTCCTCTCCTCTCCTCCCCAAGAGCTCTTTCTCTTTTTTTCTGCTCTTCCAACCACAGACACTCTCTGTATCTCCCCAGAAGATCAAACAGCATTATCAAAATTAGAAAAACTTCTTCTCCAAGGGTTTTGTGTTGTTCCTCTCTCTGGTGATGTTTTCAAACACCCAAAACAAAAGCAGAATTTCCTTGCCACACAGAAATCCCCCAAAACACCACTGGAAAAAGCTAAAACTAAGATAAAAACTCCCTTTTAAGAGATTGCTTTCTTGGTAAACTCTCCACTGTAAGTTAACCAAAATAGTCCATTGTGCTTCTAAAAGATGCTCAGCATTAGTTTTTTCTCTCATTGACTATTTTTCCCTTAGAAGAGGGAAAATTCTTGTATACTTTGCTCTTTCTCACGTTTTGCTGTGATTGCCTAAAGCTCCCATCAATCTTATCAGACTTAGTTGTAGCATTTGGGTAGTTTAGAACTTAGTAGAAATAACCCCAATCTAGGAGAAATAACCCCAAAACAATACTTTGTAATCTGGAATTCTTCTTTTATGCACTCCTGTTACATACCCTAAGAACTTTTGAGACTAGTAGCACTGATTTTGGAAGCTTTTCTGACTACATTTAAAGAGCAAAATGAGGGGAAAAGCGTTTGGCCATGGACCATAGTTTTAGAAAACAGTTATCTTTTGAGATAGGGTCAATATTCTCTCGACATCCTGAATTACATTAGCTTTTTTCTTTGTTCAGGAATGTTTTCCATCCTCATCTCCTTGTTCATTGCTTGCTGCAGTGTGAAAAATTAATGTCTAATCCTTTGAATGATGCAAATCACTGTTTATGGACTGTCTTGCACAGAGATAATTTTCTCTTGTTTATTATTCTTACTATCGAAATCAATATTCTAAACAACAATAATGAAGAAAGATGTTTTGACCTCTGTTTAAAGATATATACATTTGCCCAACTATCTAAATCCTGTTCTCATTTAGTTGATGTTAACCAGAGTAACTCAGTTGACGCATCATGCAATGTGATGCATCAACTGCATGGTACATGAAAAAAGCGCTGAAGAATTTGATCAAGAAAAAGCATATTGACTTAGAACGTAGTTGAGTTTCAAAAGCAACTAGTGGAATGTAAGAGGGGTAGCAGATGTAGCTCTAATACTGATTTTGTCCAAGAGGAGCGGCTATTAGGCAGTCAGTAGACACTATCCTCTTCCCGTGAAGCAGAAGCGGGTTTTCTGCAAAACACCTGCCTGGTTATTGCTGGCTGCAGGCCTGAATACCTGCGACAAATATAAGCATCTGCTTATGAGCAACTACTAATCCTCTGTCACATAGGATACGAGATGTGATTGGAAGAAATTCCACACATCAAGCGAGAGATCTTGTCATGGAAAATTAAAACATTACAAGATACCTTATTGAGCACAGAATATGTCATTAAACTTTTCTTATCCCTACTTAGAAAAAATAGAAATAGATCCTTACTAAAAAATTCTCATTATTATTCTTCAAATAAAAGTTGATGCTGATTATATTTTTTGTAATGGTATTCATGACCCCTTTATTTAATTTTTTTCCTACTTCTAAATGACCTTATTAAGACCACATAATTTAATCTAGTTAAGTCTATTTCTAATTTAATCTAGTTCAGCTCACACGAGCAGGAATCCATCTGTTCACCTACTTTACACATGAAATCATTACATGACCTAGTTTTGCGTGAAATATTAAGCTTAATATACTTTTCAACACCCCTGGGCTGGAAAGAAACCTGAGCTTGTAATAAAATATGGAACTAGTTGATCTGAATGCTGCGTTTTGTAGAGGACAGTGGTATACATGTAAGGTGTAAGGACATCATGAAAGCATAATATTCTCCATTTGTAATAGTAACAAATGGTCAATTTATGCTATCCTGCTGCTTATAACAATGTGGCCAGATGGATCTCAACGTAGAAGAGATCAATCAAACAACTTTGTCAAACTGAACAAAAGTTATGATATGAATAACCTATAAAATAAGAGCAATTAAATATAATAAGTATGATGAAAATACAAATTAATGTAGCAATATTACTCTTCCGTAATAAGTGATCTGGTAGTTAACAGGATCCATATTTTTGACTTAGCTTACCCATCCTATAAAAGGATTAGCAATGACAAGCCTTTGCAACCTTTATACTTTCTTACTGTAATTAATCTGATTTTGTAATCTTCAGACCATTCTGAAAGAATTAAGAGTCAGGTTGCTCTGAAACCAGAAGTGATTTCTTACATTGCTAACTTGCATGAAATGATCTTTGTTGGTCTTAAGAATAGTTTTCTGAATGGATCTTCAGCAAGTATAGTTTTTTACCAATCTTCAGGGAATGAAGTACCAGAATGGCAACCTTTTCCAAACATGATGAAAGGACCAGAAAGCCATAGCAAAAACAAATTTGCTAGATGAAAAGCCCTTGTCACTGAGGGAAAAATTCAAATGCAAAGCATTTCAATTCTCTAACCCATATTGCTATTTTAAGTATTGGCATCTCTGGAGTGGAGAAGGTCATTTTAGAAAGGGAATAGCAGCTGCTAATTTGAGAGCTAGAAAGACAACCAAAGGTATTTATGGTAGTTGTAATAGTATGAAGTATGACCTCCACAAAATCTCAAGAATCTGCAGGGAGGCACTTCAGAATGGACTACTCTAATTATTAACAAAGCTTCAATTACAACCCACACCACATGCCAACAGTTGTCAGTGGCTACCGTATCAAAGATACTTAGTGAGCCTACAAGGATGTAGTATATGCCTCCGTACCCCAGTTGTCAGAACTTACTTATTGTTAATATTCCTATGATACTACGATAAATACTTCAAACATAAAAGAAAGATTTTTTGCCAAAAATGAACAATGATAGACCTACTTGATCAGATCAGAAATGTAGTGAATTGTCCAGGAGGAGGGAGGAAAGTATAGTGTTCTGGTGAACTTAATGAGTGAATTTTGAACTCCAAGTTAAATTCATGATTTTAACCTGGATGTACTTCTCTGACATCTACTATCTCCTAAATGCCTCTATATCCTTATGTAGAAATCGCTTCTGAAAAAATACCATTATATCCAACCTTGTTCACAGGTTGGATATAATAGTAAGATACCACATTTTAATTTGTGGTTACTGAAATGACAATATCTTGAAAATCATATAGTCCTGTCCTACATAAAGTGGACAGCTGGTCCAGAGTGGCCAGCTGGTCTGTAGGGGCTACTGCAGCCGCCAAACATTGAACAAAGAAGCCAACAAGTAAAGCATGAATTTAAATAAGGATTCATAAGAGGTGAGCCACATGCAGACATGGAAAACTTGGGACAGGAGGAGAGTGGAAGGAAATGGACCAGCTTTCACAGTAGGAGAAGCCCAGTTTAACTGTTGGCTGATGTCAGCCAAGACAACATGAATCTCCTTCGTGAATATAGTTGCTGTACCCTCAAAGATTCCCTTGGGGAAGGGTGAGTTGCCTTTTACTTTCAGGATGCCTGTTTTTTTTTAAATTATCTGTACACATTTGCATTCTGTTGTCAGATAAAAGAAAGTCCTACAGTTAGAGATTTGTGAATAGCGTGTGTGTAAAGCAGAAAGACTCAAAACTGCACGAGGATCCTGGGAAGGATGGGTAAGGAGTCTCTCTGAGAAGTCTGTGTGGGACTCAGCGTCAGGTGCTTGTATCTCAAAGGCCTGATTGTCAGAGGAGATGGTAGGCAAGGGTCCGCACTCGAAGAGCAAGAAGGTCCACAAAAATGAAATGCCTCATGCTCGTTGGCTTAAGCTGAAGTGGAGATTTTCAGTGGGTGAATTTTGATGAGAAATCAACCCTGGTCCCAATTTAGTGTTAATTCATTACATTAAATGGGTGTCATAATGTCTGCCTACACTCACTTCTGTGTTCCTTTCATGTGTACTTTGCACTTCTATAGGTTTTTCTAACGCTGCAAAGCCTTTTTCTAACAAGAACGAATGACCTCACTGTAACCTGTAAAGTAAGCATTTTATCCCTGTTTTATGGGAATCTGATGCACTGGCTGATTAGATGACTGACCTGGTATTACACCCAATAGAGCTGTGGCAGAACTGAAAGCAGAACATTGATCTTTTCCTATGGCTTATTACCCTGTGACTTTTTATGGCAGAAAGTCAAACTATTTAGCTTGCTTTCCCATTGGCTCATGTCTTTTGTCCCTGTACCTCAGCCTCAGAAATCTGCCTACCAATCCCCTCAATGCCTTCAGATCCATCTTCCTGCATTTTTTCTGAGGATTCTCAGAATTTCTCAGCAATTCTAGCTGCCCTCTTTTCTCCATCAGTGGTCTGTGAGGTACGTGCCGTAGCTTGGCCAGCAGCTTCTGTGTCAATTGGCAAGACACAAAAGATTACAGTTTTGCTCAGAAAGACCAGTAACTGGGTCTCTCTTCTCTAGTCAGGTGACAGTTTTCATGAAACTTGTATGAATTTAACTATCTTTAAGATTTTCATCCTCCCATCATGCCTGTTTAAATTGGCCAATCAGTTCATATTGGTGGGAGGGGAGTTGACATAAAAGATGTAATTGCAATATACCTTGCCTCCAAAGAAACCAGTTAAACCCAAACCTAATCTAAATGAAATATAAACTTCATACATTAAGGAATAAATTACTCTACACTGAAAAAGTAGAAATAAACTTTTGTGGGATTGTTCCTAAAACAACATAATACTGAGTTTCTTTCTCTTTCCTTTGAAACTTCTGGCAATTTTGAGTATCTGATGCAAGGAGAGAGACTTAACAGTCAAGGCACAAATCCTCAGTTCTTCTTTTTTCCAGTCAGAGGAGAAACTGCAGTGAGGAATAGATTCCATATGGCAATTGATCTATGAAGCTGAGCTAGATCATTCAGTCTTTCACCCCTAATTGTTCAATAGATCCATTACACTCCAGGATTTTTCATAGCCAATTTTTGACTAAGGAAAAGGCCACTGCTTGACAAATGGCCCTTCTGTTCCTGTTCTGTCTGAGCCTCCTGATCCCCCTTTGTTTCCCTGTCTGGCATCAGCTTTCTGTTTGGCTGAGGTGCAGGTGGGTAGTGTTATTACACCGGGAGTGCTTGGCTTGTGTAGCTACCTTTCTGTCAGTATTTATCATAACAAACACTTTTTCCCTTTCAGTGGATTCCTAATTGGAGTCTGAAAGCTGGCTCAAGGCTGTCTTAATATATCAAGAGCCCAATTTTTCTTTCAATTACATAAAAATAAGTCCGGGGCAGTTAGTAGAATCGATATAGATTTATGCCAGTGTGATCAAAGTCGAATCCAAGTTTCTGCTAAGGAGTACATTTTCAACTGTTTGGGGGAAATAACTTGATGTACTTGTTGTGTTAGTAGCTTGATGAGAAAATGGCAGTTTCCTTGATGAAGATGATTTTCCCGCTGCTTATTCCCACGGAGGATGTCTGGTCATGATGAACACTGCAGGTGAGAAGGCTGCAGGCGGCATTACTGGATGCAGGGTCCAGGTCAGCGGTCTGTAGCCAGCATGGGTTAAACACCTTCAAAGAGCTACAGCAAGGAAAAACAGTGAGGACAGGCTCACTCCACAGCTGGTGACAGGATCATCTGGAGGCACAAGGTATTTTAGGGCCTCTGTTGTCCCTTGCACAGATAATGTCAAGTACAGAAGATTGATAAGGACATTTCTTGCAGGAATGTAATGTCTCCTATCTCAGAAACAGAGAGCTAAAGTGAAGGTCTATTCACACTTGAGCAAGCACGCTGGAGTGAGCACACTGGTTCTCAGGGGGTTGCTTTAGGAGAACGTAATACCACAAAAATACCAACAGGACTTCTAGCAGCCTCCCCCAAAGAGAATCTGACATACAGATAGTGTAGGCGGGGGATATTTTTTTCACTAGGAGACACTTTATATTTACAGATGCACTGTGAATGAATCCATTGAGGCTTGGAGATATTCACGTAATCTACCAGAAACACACAACACAAATAAAGAACGTGGTCCTTTCAGTCTTAACAGGAGACACAGGCTTGTCCAGCACTATCATGCTCATGCTTAAAGCAGTCTGAGCTGTTTTTCTTTAACTGAATTGATTCAAAAAAATCATAGGCGATTTTGATTATTTCTAGTAAGAAATGCAGAAATCATACTCTCTCTGTCATACAAACCATGATAGGAACTTTGCCTGGTAAAGTCACATATGGAAATAGGTTCTGAATATGACATTTCTTCTTCCTTAGATCAGTGTGAGTGGAGATATTAATTCCCAAAACTTTGCTATTTTTCTGTTCCTTAATTTGATACTTCAGTTTTAATTCCCAGTTCGTTTTAGTTACAGGACATCTGAAGTTAATAGTAGCTTTGTCACTGAATTCAACATGCAAACGTGGAATTAGGGCAGTAGAGCAGGAAGCAGATGTCCAAAATTTTGCTGCCAAACCAGGGCTTAACTATGTTAAGTCCAATACAAATGCTTAGTTCTCTTTGATTTTCTTTGATCCCGGGTCTGTCTTCTGACCAAAAGGATCAGATTTAGACCAACTCTGTGTTTATTCTGACTTTTGATAGCTGGAAAGATCATAACAGAGGAATCAGTTGTTGATAAAGGATGAGAATGTAGGAAGACAACCAATGTGTTTACAGACTGGGTCAATGTTTTCTTTGAGGAACCTATGAAATAGGCTGTTGCTTCACACAGGGTAGGTATTTTTATTCCCAGAACCTCAGGACTAATTAGTGCGTGTGTAATTCTGGTTCTTACCTCACTTTACCACCTTAGGGCAATTATGGCTGCTGTAAAAAATCATGCTGTCATGTGGAATCTTACAGCTGTATCTGTGTCAATTAAATTTGAAGCTGGCTTTAGCAACCCCAGGCACATGAAAAACAGTGTGTTGAGATTTCCAAACCGCTAGAGCATTTTTCAGAAGTACTGTATCCTGATACCCTAGTTTACAGGAACCAATTGATCCCAGAGTTAAATATGCTGAATAACACATCCCTGACAGGAAATTTGCTGATACATCAACAAAAGGTGATCCAAAGCTGTCCTGCTTTAAACTTGATCAAGTTTAAAGTGCTCCACTGAGCACTTGATATCCTAGCCACATTTAAAAGGGAGGCTGAGTCCTGAGAAGAAAATGAGTGTAATCATTTGTGGAACAGCAGTGACATCTTTAACAAAGGAAGCCAGCTGATGTGGCAGGGTGTTTTCAAAACTTTTCTTGTAGACAGATGTTCAATTGAAAAAGCTCTGATTTTTCTGCAAACTTGCAGGAGGAGGCATAGGCACTTTGAGAAGTAGATTTGTTCACAAAATCACTTCTGTTTGATGTTATCCCTTCACACATGAATAACAAACAAGACAATCAAGCAAATGATCACGGCTGTTAAAAAACAACTGTGTCAGGAAGAAAAGCATGTGCTAGGAATTTCCCACAGAGATGTTTTGAATAATACAGTTGCATTTCTATCCATCATGCAGATGCCTTTTCTCTTTTGCCAAAATTCTATACACAATATAAAGTTATTTCACATAAAATCTACATGTAAAGGATACTTTACTTTTTTAGATTATTTATAGACAGTTATATAAAATTCAGCACCTTTGCATCACAGAAGTGGTAACAGAAAGATAGTTTCAACAAGATTTTACAGAAAGCTACAAGCTTTCTGTAAAAAAGGTAGACGTAGTTAACTAACAAAGAGTCAGTCTGACATTTGAGATTAAAATGTATGGCTGTGCATTAATTTTAAACTGCTAGGATGGCAAATTTCAATAAAATCACAGTTTTAGGATGGATTTCCAACAGCTATGTGCCTATATGACTCGGTTGAATGCTCAGCTTCTTTAAGAAACTGGTGTTGGTTGCAGAATCTTTCAGCTAAGTTTCATCCATCGTTAAGTGTCATTGCAGGATCACTAAACAGAGAGCTTCTGTTTTCTTTTCCTGTTTTTCTGTATTTACACCTTCAGTCATTTTGGAAATTAGATGTCAATGTTCCTCTCCTCAGAATTAGAAAAGGGACTTTGGCATGTAGTTTTTGAAATGCATTGAAAAACTGGTGAAGGATCAACGAATATGAAAGTAAAATATGAATTAAAACATAAAGCTTCACAAGTTTCAGAAAGTGACAGCCATATGAAAAGCACTGATATTCTCATGGTAATAAAATTTTGCAAGAAATATCTGGTGTCTGGCGATAAATCGATTGCGGTCCATAAGAGATTCCAACTAATCTGGTGTCTAAGTGTTTCTAGTAGGTTTGTATCCTGGAGTTAGATTTTCTTACTGTCCAGAATTTGTTGAACTTTAAGGCTTGTTGAACTTTAAGTCTTCTTTAAACTTCAAGGCCATTTCCTTTCTTAGAACTCTACCTAAGGGTGTGGGGGAAAAGATCTTCCTGATTTTCATAGGTCAAATCTTTATCTTTGGTTAATTACTTTAATCAAACTGATTTGGTACTTTTAAAGTCATGGCATTCATTTAGGTAACTACGGTACACATGCAATCATAATTTAATCAGGTAAATATTTTACCTCTTCAGTGAGGAAATGGCTGACCCTCTTTTAGTAAAACAATGTTGGATAGATTTCAAAACGCTTTTTGACGATCCGTGATGGAGCTAGATCCAGCTAAGTGGAGCTAAATGGAGCTAAAGGAAGAAGGAAAATCCTACAGTGATAGTGTTCAGTTTTCTGCTGCAGAACTAAAGGGAATACATTTCTTAAGACTAAACTAGGTGTAGATTGCAGCTATTTCTGGCCACCAAACACATTTAGTTCATGTTTCCTTGCAGCCATTTGGTACATGGAATTTGGTTTAAATTTTATCTAAAATGTAAGCACATCTGGGAGTGCCTCTGAGGTCCTATGTAGGGATGCACATCCGTGAGACCCTGCCTGAATGTTTGGATGGCAGCGTTTGGGTGAGATGTGTACCTGCCCCTTTCCACCCCAGATTGAACGGGAGCCTGGGCACACAAGCAGGGCCCATATGATCAAGGAAGCAGAATTGCGTATTTGCTGTGGAGCATAGTAACTTGTACAGTATCAACACAATTTCTGGGACTTCAGTCCTTGAAACAAGTACACCTTCCAGTACAGGACCACTTACCTTTAGAATTGGCTTTTTAAAAGCTGAATTGATTAAAAATACAGATAAAAATCACATGGAAACCTAAATAAATGGTCTGTGACATTTATAGCATTAAACAATAAATCACCTTGGATAGCTACCTTCTCTGAAGCAAAAGAATATGCTGTGAACAGACGTGCACACACTTTGGTAAATACTGGAGCTGAAGCTGCACAGACATCCAGACCAGTGCTGAACATGGGCATATATTAAAAATATCATCTGGCTCAGATAAGAATAGAGGTAATAATGGCTTGAAGCATATTTTATATAATGTTTGTAATGAAACACAACATTACTGGTGGTATAATAGGTAATTTTGCAACTTTTTCAATAAAAGACATGTTTACAACTGAAAAATGGCAATCTTTTTGCCTAAATGTTCCCCTTTTTCTCCTTTTTGAAAAGAGAAAAGATTAAGCTGGGTTTGTTTACAGAGTGTGATTACACTCAGCTGAGTGCTGTTAAAAGGCACCTTGTTTAACCTTAACTCAAGCCCATGGAATCAGCAGAAATAAGAAACCACCATTTGAAAACACAAAATCTATGAAGTGCCTATCATCTGAGTTCCTCAGATAGGACATATTAATATGTATGTTATGTTATATTAGCGCTTAAAACAACGTAGCTGCTTTAAGTTAGTTGTCTGTGTTGTCTATTGCTCCAAGTCAATGACAAGAGAGAGGTGCGTCCAAAGGGGCAATTTTTTTCCTGGCTGAAAAAAAGATTCCTGAATTGACAATATTTCCATTAGATAGGTCAGGAAATGAGCCTCAGGATCACCCAGCATTTGTTCAGAAGGGCAAAAGATAAAATTTTCCGGACATTAAGTCTTACAATCAATGCTGAAGGAACAGTGCAGTGATGATTCAGATCTGTCGAGTGTAATGCAAAATGAAGCAAACATTAATTGCAGAACCATATGATTTAAAGTGGATACAAAAGTACAATGTAATATTATTCTAAGGAAATTATGTTTTATTTTAACTATGGAAACAATAGAGAAATTTAAAGCAAAATTTGTTTCATGTTCCAGATGTGAAAGCAGTAAGAATATGTGTAACTATTCAAATATATAATTTTAAGAAGTATCACTTTCTAAACAGGAGATGCAGTTACA
>NW_009228758.1:119481-125244 GCF_000690835.1 Fulmarus glacialis
CTAGTAAGGCAGTTAAAACTGAGTTTGCTGTAAATACCAAAGAACCATGTTTAGTATGCAGAGACCATATTCTACATATCCTGATATTTTCTAAATCCTAAAATGTAATTTATTCCAGTGATCCTTCTCCAACAAAAAATTATTTTCCCCCAATCAGCAAAGTAAAGGCTAATTGTGATAAAAGGAGAAAGCAAAGACCTTTAGTAAGGCAGTTAAAACTGAGTTTGCTGTAAATACCAAAGAACCATGTTTAGTATGCAGAGACCATATTCTACATATCCTGATATTTTCTAAATCCTAAAATGTAATTTATTCCAGTGATCCTTCTCCAACAAAAAATTATTTTCCCCCAATCAGCAAAGTAAAGGCTAATTGTGATAAAAGGAGAAAGCAAAGACCTTTATGAATGAGAAGATAGAAGAGCCTGCATCTTGAGTTAGTTGCTTATTGTATTTGCAAAGACAAAATGAGACTGAGTGGTTCACACAGACTTTAATAAAACTTTATAGTTTAAACATTATCTCAGAAGATTTCCTGTGACAGTACAGAACTGCCAGAAAGAGAATTCTTTTCAGTAAGTCTAAGTACAATGTAGGATATGCATTTAGAAAGACAGGCTTCATGTTCTGGTTTGTTTCATATATTATTCAAGTATTGTACGTGTAAGGCAAGTTCATTTGGTATTATTATTAGACCTAAAATATATTAAAGAGCAATCATGCAGGTCTTGGAGTGCTAGCAGACAATGAAGTTACAACAAAAAAGGTACAATATAGGTTAGGAACCATTATGATAGACTGAAGGATTGAGGCAGACTTTCAGTGAGCAAAAGAAAAGCAAGAAGTTAAAAATCAGTCTAACAAATCAGTCTACCATACTCTTATCTATTAGAGACATATTTTGAGCAATGAGAGCTTAAGTGGAGATAAAAGCACAAGCAATAGGTGATATATCTGAGAAATCTCAGGCAACTGCTGATGGAAGCAGAAAAGGTAAAACTGCAGTTCTGCGAGGCACAGATAAGGCAATAAGGGAACACAGTCCCTGCCAGGAAAATCACTGCAGGCATCAGCGTTGTCATGGCCCTTAGGTACAGAATTATTCAAGAGACCAAAATTATCAGTATTGCCAAGTCTGTGTAAGCATGGTGGAAACTAAATTCTCATCAGTTCACTTAGTGTGAGAGCAAATGTGTTGGTGCATCTTTAATCAGACAAGTGAGTGTAGATAAACACCTGTAAAATTAACTATATTTGCTACAAACAAACTATGTGTTTCCAGAAATCTGAGCTTAGACTCAACTGACTGATCCAATTTTAGTGCTTGAACGGTTCATAAAAGTGACAAAGCACCACTGCTGACAAATCTGATTACTAAGTGCCTACCTCCTGATTCCCAAAGGCTTATTGAACATGATGTGTTCTACATGTAAAAATATTCCGCCACATCAGGTATAGCACAGGCAGCCTTCAGAAAGCATGGTATGACTTGTTAGATGTCTGTGTCTATATTTCATAGGCCAGACAGATTTCCCAGTAGCACACAAAATAGTTCCTATGTTCCAATAAAAATAGTTCCAATAATAATAGTTCCAATAATAATAATTCCAAAAATAATAATAGTAGTAGTTACAGATCTAAAAGGAATTTTGATCATCTAGTTCATCCCTTTGCTGAAATATTTCAGCTAAGACTTTTCTCATATAGAAGAGAGTAAAAGGTTAGCTCCCTATATCTTGTGGAGAATAATGTCTTTTACAGATCCTGGTTTGGCATTTCCCACCTCTGGTTTTCTGACAAGAGTATAACATTGCTAATTTGGGTTCATTTTGTGGTCCGCACTAGCCACATGGACTTTTTTATTCAATTCCTTTCCGTGTCTCTATTTGTGTAACTAAGCAGTCCTACTGCAATATGATTTTCTTATTGAAAGATATAATAAGAACATTTTGAACTCAAATTTTGTCTTCAGCTTGCTTGAAACTACTTACAGGCTTGATTTGAAAAATATCTTTCTCTACTGTCCAGACTGTTAATTTAAATGTGTAATAGTGCCAGATCCATGACAAATTATGGAATCTTTTTGACTGCTATAGTATTTATCCTAACCTGTACACAATTATCCATTTTGAACATTAATCATAAGATCCCAAAAAAGAAAGCTTGTTCACAGAAATACCTGATACGGTTTGAGCATCTGCAGAATAAACCTCTTGCATTATGTCAATAAATCCTCATCCATCTGTGGATAAAACTGTACCATGTAAGAGCTTATGAAAATTAAAAGGGAGACACCCAGAGGATGAAAATGAGTGAAACCCGCTGAATCGTTAAACAGAACCAATTGTGTTCCAAGTGCTGGTAAAGGTTCTAGGTGGGTTTTTTTTTGTGGTGTTTTTTGTTAGTTTTTTTTTTTTTTAAATGTGTACTAGCCCTGTCCCATCTTACAGTAGCATAGTGCATCATTTTTTTTGTAATCTTCTTTCTTGGGGAAAAGCCTCAATGCTAATGCTTGTGTTGATGAGCTTAGCTGGTGTAAGAAAGCTTAGAAGTTCAAAGACTATACTGACTGCAGCAATAACATGCTGAATTGTATGAATAAGGGTTAAAAAAGTAATATTTGGAAGAATTCCTAATGAATGCATATGCCAATTTCTTCATCAAGGAGTCACTTGTTCTTTGAGCAAACTACTCCATAAATTCCTCACTCCAGAGTTCAGAAAGGTAGAATAAGAAACATCTAATCCAAGTCAGAGACAGAATATAAGATAAGATAGAGTGCTAGTATAACATGGAGTGACAAATACAATATCTTTGTGTATAATCTGATTAAAAATTAAACAAAAAATTGATTCGTAAAGCTGCTGAAACTTTTGTTCCTCCTGGCTTTGGAAGAAAATGTGTCTTTTAACTTCTAGTTAATGTGTCCCTTTTAGTAATTGCTACTGACATACATCTGCAATACAAATCAAAATATTTTAATATCATTTCATTTGTCAGATAGATGACCTCCCTGTTACATTCCTCATTCCCACGTAAGTAATGACAATAAAAAGCTTTATTTGCCAGTAACGCAAAAATTTCCAGAATAAGTTTCTTCATGTAACTATATACAGGTAGTGCTTTGTGCAATTACAGACTTACGACTACAGTGAAATAAAACAAGTTGCATTTAGTGATCACTCCTAGAGGAATCCAATCTGTGGTTTAGTTTTCCTAGGAAAAAGTCTACACATACTATATAATGTAAATAAGAAAAAGTCAGTTGCTATTGTTATGTGATATTCAGTTCTTTGGATCCAATACAGGATATATTTATGACAGCAACATTATTATTCTCAATATAACACTAATATACTATTCAGGTAATACTAAAAAAAAAAAAGAAAATAACTTTAACATCTGTTCAGATACAATTCCTGACTGATTCCAGAGAGCAGCAATGTCAACTCTCAATTGCAACCGAGACCTTTGGGTTTTTAATTGTGATTGGTATGTGGCAAATCCTACACATATACAAAAACTCCAGCCATGTTTCTCCATAGAAAGCAGATTTCTCCTTGTGGGACTGGATTCCACTAAGAACTACATAGATTTGCCAATAGTCACAAGCCAAAGTATGATTCACTCTAAGTTCTACTAAAGCGGACGTGCAAAATACAGAACATATAGCTCAAAAGATAGTGCTCTTACAATAAGGCCCATGCCATATCTCCATCTGTGGTTATACAGATGAAGATACTAGAAGGTTGAATGGCCATAAATTAATGGTTTTACACAAACATATATATATTGGGTATTAAAGTAAGAAAAAACCAGCCATATATAATATTCAGGAATATCCCTGGTAAAAATGAATCGCATTGCAAAAAAGAAACAAACCAACAACCACCTTGCCCACCCGCTGTGGAATTGCTGGAAACATCTAGAACACATGAGAGTAAATTAACATGATTGCATAGATGCTTCAAGGTGATTTGCCATGAAATATAAAATGCAATTTTAAAAATCATAAATATTAAACTTTCATTCATATACTTATACTCTTGCGAAGTGTAAGAGCTAACGCATCTTCATGGAGGACTCGGGGGTACATTAACTATGACAATCCTCTCACTGCCATACCAATGACTTGGCATACCAACGGTTAGATCCTCTTAGGTGGAACCTACAAGATGTTAAAAAAGAAGAAATTACTGCTCTGTCCACTACTCGAAGCCAAGAACATATCTTTTGAAAAAAAAAGCATTTTTCTAAGATGTCCCTACTTACTAATTGGAGTAAAATACTTTTGAAAGTTTTCATTCTACAATTTTTTATAGCTTACCAGCACAGATATACCTTCTTGACTTTTCCCTGCTGTTTTGAAGGAATGTATCAATAACTATTTAAGGAACATATACTTTTCTCTGGCTCATATCTCTCAGACTGGGTTTTATTTTCAACGTAACAATATACTTCAAGCCTCAAATTTCCAAATCTCTCTAAACCTCAGATATAACAGGTCAGAAGGTGCACTAGATCTGGAGTATGGATGAGCTAATCACTTTTCCTTGCATTCCCCCCCAAAATCCAAGGAATGGGAAAGAGGCTGCTGCCAGTATTTATGCCCTGAAGTTTGGCAAGGCTGCTCTGGATGTGATGCTGTCCTGTGGGTACTGAATTGATATGCCATCCAGACATGAGAGGAAGTGTGGGCCGAAAACTTGGGGCCAATAAAATTTTGAAGTTCTCATGTGAAGTGCTATTGTGCTCGAAGGAGGAGTTAAGGACATGGTTATGCCTGTATGAAGCAACACTGGCTGTTGAACAACTGAATTATCTCCTGGTCTCATATATGAGTGTGGGGGGAGTCAGCTTCTGGTGCTCCTTGTTTGGGAAACAACCAGACAACTGTGCTTTATTAGGCAAGGTTTTACAGTTGACAAAACCAAAAGATAAGCACAAAATTCACAAATGCAATAATGACTGAGTAATTATTTGTATACTCAGTATTTGTCTCACCAGGCTAATCCTACTTAATCCATTGTACAGCTCTTCTAGTGGTATTCTATGTTTAGAATAGAGAACAGATTCATTTAAGAAAAATAAGAATGATGTAAGTATAGTAAGTAGCAGTAAACCAAGAAGGATAGACTTTTTTTCCTCAATGAAAAGTGGTAAGTCATCTGTAAAATCTAAATTCTTCCTCAAGGAAAAAAGATATTAAAGTTCTCAAAGTAGATAATTACATAATGAGCTATGAAGTGTTATCAAATTAGATAATTCAGTCTTAATCTTCAATATAGGAAGAAAAAAACGCTCAAAAAGAAAAAAAAAAGATTCAGAAATGCTCCATTGTCTAAACCTCTGGAACTAGAAACAACATTTATTGTCATAATGTTTAACGTAATATTTATTTATCTTAATGTTTCTAGAATCAAAGATTCTCCTTCAAATATTTTAAAGATTTTGGAGAAGACTGATTTTGGAATCTATATATAAACTATTTCTAGGTATAGTCGTCAACTTTTATCTTGGTTGATGAAGTAAACCTTGACTTCAGAAGTCTACAAAAAAGATTAACTAAAAACAAACCCAAAAGGATTTGCTGAAGATTTTTGGATGTCTACAAATATAAGTTGTGTCAGATGAACAGCATTAAAAATACATAAATCTACCTGTCTAGCTATCTTCAACAGTTATCTGCAGACAAATCATTGTAGGTTGCAAAACAGAGTATCCCTCTTTATACCTGTTCATGTCCTGCACCTGGGTTGGAACA
>NW_009228759.1:0-7542 GCF_000690835.1 Fulmarus glacialis
TTGTTGAATCTCATACAATTGGCCTCAGTTTCTAATAACAATTTTCTATTGCTCTTAATATGATATTTTCCATTTTAAAACTATGCTATTTTTAAGTAAAAAAATTATTTATTTATGAAGAAAACCAATAACTTTTTTTGCCTTGGGTCAAAAGATATATTTTTGGCTCAATCAAAAGAAACTTTTTTTCAATTTCTTCCTTAAAAATCCTAAACACTGTTGGTCCTATTCTACTTTGCTTTAATATTTCTGACATTATAGGTCCTAAAGAAATCTTTCTCTTCACCTGTGATGCCAGTATTGCAAGAGAAGTTTGCTTTCCTGGAGAAGAAAAGGGTTTTTTCCCAATCAATATGTTGAAAGTTTTCAGTGAGGGATCTCCAGCTTCATCTTTTGTTTTTTGTTTTTTTTTTTTTGAGAACAAAAAGTAAAATAACCCCCTCCCCCTATCAGGTTTGCACTGTTGGCAGTTTTCCAAAGTGAGTTACACTCTGAAATGGAGTGCGCACACACACACACACACACACAAAAAGCTGTGGTGTTTTTTTTTTTTTCTCTTGGCTAATTGCTAGTCAGCTCATATCATAGGTGACTATGATATATCCATTGCTATCAATTAAAGTAAACATAACTTAGTCCAGATTTCATTTTCAGATTACTAAAGGAAAGAAAGTAAATGTACTACTTTAATTGCTGTCCCAGCTATGCAGCTTAAGATAATCTTATTCATAAGACTTTCTGAAGTAGCTTAGATGAACAACTTTGTTATATCTTGTAACTTGAGGTGTACACAGTGTATAAAAAAGGAGAGTTCTCATGCTCTAGTTAATTAATTGGATTATGCCTTCAAAAGGATTGACACTTAATATGCCCTCATTCTAAGCATTTTTTAAGAAAGTTTGCAGAATAGACTTCAAAAGAACAACCTAAAGATGAACTTTCAACTTGTGCTATAATGCAGTCTTCTTTGGGAAAGGGAATTTCAGAGTACAGGAAAAAATGTTAAGGAGAAGATGAAGTGCCATACTTTTATCAAGTGTGGCATCTAAAGAAGAGATAAATCCTTAGTGGCACTTTAAAAATGTCACTGTCGTGATTCCTAACTTCCTTGCTTTGTAAATGGCTTCTTTTTTCTTATCAGATAGACCTTAGGCTAATGGATTGGTCAAGTATGTCCTGGACATCAGTAAATATGAAGTATTACACACAGAATCCTAAAAACATATTTACTAACTAATTATAGATTGATATACCTTAATACATTAGTCTCCAGTCCTCCACAGTCTTAGGAATAGTCTGAATATTAATTTAGCACATAGAAGTAGACATTGAATCTAGCTGGACTAGCATAAAGAATTCTGGAAAACAGAAAATACTACCTCATCTTGGATTGTAATTTTCTCCAGAGAAGCTCTATGTCCTGTACTCATAGGCATGACCACTGTGTCCTGAATAACTCTGAAAACAAAACAAAAAGTTTAACTTATTTTCAGGTTTTTTTAAATTTTTCTATTACTTCATTTGAACAGAACACATATGAAGGACTAAGGAAGAGATTAGTAATTTCTGAAGATCTTCGGACCTGTAAAAATTCCAAATGAACACTGAAATATAGCCAGTCAAAACCTACCAGAAATACTGAAAACTATGACAAGTTGAATATCGTATTTAGAAGTTTGCACTGATCCCGGGTTTGAAATAAATTTAACTAGTCTAAGTTTGTAGCCTTGTGTAAATCACTACTGATTGCTGTAGAAGACCTCTGCAGGATCAGAGATTTACAATAGTGCATAGTAGATTGTAAAAGGATTTCAACTCAATGACTGACTAAATTGATTGTTTGGCCTGTTAGATGTCTACAGATGTGGAGTCTGTGAAGGGTGTACAGGGATGATTAACCATACTGCGCTCTGATAGCTGATCTTCAAGCTATTCTTTCTTCAGACTCAAAATTTCCCTTTTTTTTATGACGGTTCCCGGATGCTCTGAAGTCCCAATGATCAGAAGAATTCTGGTACATTAAGCATTTCATAAAACCTGATAAAATTTTATTCCTTGGATCAAATTCCCTACCATTAGCCTAAGTCATATTTCCCAGCTATGTGTTTCTGAGGGAGCGCAGAGTGTTTTTTTAGAGCTACTCACATCCAGGGAATTGTCGCACATTGTCATGTAGTGAAAACATTCACATATCAATGGAGTAAATATCCAAAACTAGCTTGAGGGCAGGAGAATAACATTTTTATTTAACCTTTGGTTATTAATTCTGCTCCTGGGAGGGAAATAAATGGGTTTCGATGTTTCAGGCAGCTGAAGTACTCAAAACCTAGATTTTTACTTAAACTTTGTTGACTGTAAAATGCTTGGGGGCAGAAAGAATGGTGCTTTGTAACTCAAAATTGCTGCAGGACAAGAAAACCATAGTTTTATCATGAAAGTAATATTTAATGCTACATATTTTATACTGGCACAGCGCTTTCCATTTCAAGGGATTGTGAAAGTCTGCATGCACACACACTACTCCATAACCTGACATTCAGCACAGCCAAGAGGAAAAAAAGATACTTTCTTGTCTTGATATCAGAGGCATGACTACCCAATATCAATTTATTTGTAATTCTTAACGAAAAATAGGGCAACTGATACACCTGGCGTATAAGTCCTTTTTTCAGAACATAGAAAGATCAAAATAAACACCAAGTCACTAAGCCTAAGAAGTGCTCTGAAGCTGGGAAAAAAATTAATAAAGTGATTAATATTTAAAACTTGTCTAGAAAGAACTCTCTTCAATATTTATAAGGCATCTTAAAACTGAACCAGAAATGCTAAATACTGTAGAAATGTTTAAAATACAGAATGCAAGCCTGTGTCACTAACACCCTTTTATTTAGACAGATTCCTTGCAAATTCTTGCAGAAGATACACTTTTATTTATAAAAACCTTGCCTACCAGAATTCCACCTAAATTGCTTAAATAGCTGTTGAAGCCCCAAAGTATTTACTAATTACTATTATGGAAACTCTGCAATGACTATCCTGTAGCTATTTGGTTTACAGAATCACAAAGAATAAAAATTCTCTTATTTCACATTCCATTTTTGCCCAACCCTAATATAAGAGAATCAAAAAGTAAAGATTTTACAATGGTTTTAAAGAAATTTTAGTTGGGAATTAAGAACATCTGATTTGTCTTATTAAGATATCCAATGAATAAGAAATATAAAAGCCAAGAGATTTATGGATTGATCTTATTTTCTCCTCCTACTTTCTGAATTTTGTGACTGCTATATAAGAACTGATAATAATAATTCGGTGTTATGACCTCTTTGCACCCCATTGATATCTTTGTGAACTCACCCTCGAGTCAGTATCAGCCAGATACCTCTGAGGGCAAGACATTGTTGTAATACCTTCAATACAAGAGCTTTCTGGAAACTTTAGCTAATAACGGAAAAAAACAAATCACTGGGTTGGCACTTTTAGGTGTTAGGCAGGATCCACACAGAAATGGTGGCAAGTGATGACAACAGGAGCTTCTTAAATCTCTCCATATGCTTGATAATTTCATATTTGAGGACTGGGAAATACATCTATTCAGTTTATGGGCAAGCAATTTCTAAGGCAGTGGGGTTTCTTGGATATTTCAGCAGGGTGTCTACTTCTCACGTTTCTGTACAGTTTCATGAGGAAATCCAAGATTTCTTCACATCATCTGTTGCTGAAACCAGACAAGGATCACGTTGCTATTACTCTTTATCCATAAGTAGGTGTTGGTGTGGTGTGTGGGTTTACTTTCGCTCAGTGCTATACTATCAGTCAACTTGTTGTGTGGGAAAGAGCAGAAAGAGCACACATACACACACAGTGTTCCCTGTCGTGGTTTAAACCCAGCCAGCAAATAAAGCCCACGCAGCCGCCCGCTCACCCCTCACCCTCTGGTAGGATGAGGGAGAGAATCGGGAGGGCACAAGTAGGAAAACTCACGGGTTGAGATAAAACCAGTTTAATAATTGAAATAAAATGAAGTAGAACAGTAATAATAACAATGAGAACAACAACAATAACAGAATATACAAAGCAGGCAATGCACAATGCAACTGCTCACCTACCGCTGACCGTGTGTCACGAATGGGGGCGAGCCCCCCCTATCCCCCTGTTTTTTATAGTGAGCATGACATCACATGGTATAGAATACCCCATTGGCCAGCTGGGTCAACCACCCCGGCTAGGCTCTCCCCCCACACAGCTTCCCTTGCACGTGGCAGGGCATGGGAGGCCGAAAAGAGAAACAAAATCTCCCCGGTGCAATCACCACCCAGCAACAACCAAAGCATCAATGGGCCATCAACACTCCTCTCATACCAAACCCGAAACACAGCACACCCCCCAAGCTACTGGGAAGAAAGTTAACTCTGTCCCAGTTGGAACCAGGACATTTTCTAAAATTTTGATTTGCTTAAACCAAAGGTATTGTAAAGAGAAATTCTTTACTATGATTGATGGGCTACAATAGCAAAATGTATTGAACGGCAAATCAAAAAGCCGTACTCCCTCTCTACCAAAAAGAAAGGGAGGCTTTGTTAAGGAAAAAGAGCAGCACTGATCAGGCACAGCATCCTTAACTGGAAGAGGCACTGCTGCAGCAGCTGCTCTCTCTGCTTTCCCTTTGGTTTCTCTTCTTATAGGGGCAGGGTCTGCCATTTAGACCTCTGTATTTTCATCAAATATAGAATGTTTGCCTATGTTGGATGTATGTTCTCTGTTTACCTAAAACTGGTGCTACTCAGCTCCCAACATTTCTTTCTTTTAGTGACTAGGACTGCTGTACCCAGTGTTCGAATAAACTTGTGCAATTGCACTATGAAATATTTCTAGATACAGTGTTTCATTTTAAACTTATTGCACAGAATTTAGAGCACATAATTCATAAGAGGTTATTCAAATAATTTGTTATATTTTATTTTCTTGTAAGGCTTTAGATCGTGGTGATTACTGCAGTATATTCACACAAACCTGGTGAAATTATGATATGATATGATATGATATGATATGAGAGTGTTTACACATGGGAAATTTAGATACAAAATGATAAAATGCAAAATGAACTCTCATTTTGGGTAGCTGACATTGAGTATCTAAGACCAATTTTCCAAAGTCTTTAACTGATATACTTAATCATAATTTCCATTATGTATCCTTTCAAACATCTTGTAAGTAAGTGTTGTGGTTTAACCGCAGCCGGCAACTAAGCCCCACACAGCCGCTCACTCACTCCCTCTGTGGTGGGATGGGGGAGAGAATTGGACAACTGAAAGTGAGAAAACTTGTGGGTTGAGATAAAGACAGTTTAATAGGTAAAGCAAAAGCCACGCACGCAAGCAAAACAAAACAAGGAATTCAGTCACTACTTTCCATTGGCAGGCAGGGGTTCAACCATCTCTAGGAAAGCAGGGCTCCTTCACGTGTAACAGTTGCTTGGGAAGACAAACATCATCACTCTGTACATCCCCCCCTTCCTTCTTCTTCCCCCAGCTTTGTATGCTGAGCATGACGTCATATGGTATGGAATATCCCTTTGGTCAGTTGGGGTCAGCTGTCCCAGCTGTGTCCCCTCCCAGCTTCTTGTGCACTCCCAGCCTACTCACTGGTGAGGTGGTGTAAGAAGCAGAAAAGGCCTTGACTCTGTGTAAGCACTGCTCAGCAGTAACGGAAACATCTCTGTATTATCAACACTGTTTTCAGCACCAATCCAAAACACAGTCTTATACTAGCTACTGCAAAGAAAATTAACTCTATCCCAGCCAAAACCAGCACAATAAGAAGCCAAAAGACTATGACTCCAAGCCTCCAGAAAATGAAGCATCTGGTTTCCTGACTATCCTGAAAAATTTTAAAAAATAACTTTAATCCCAGATCTAGTTCATACTAAGAATAATGAGGCAGTTATAAAAAAGGCCTGCCTTCTAGTTCCAGTTTCCAAACTAATCCTTATCAGTCAAATCACATTTTTCCTAATGCTAGTCTAAATTGCTTTTAAAACCTACCCTCTTACTGGAGCATTTCTGTTGGTCCTGAATACCACATACAATTAAACTTCTGATGACAAATAATGTATTTTTGTAATGCAGTTAGGTGGTTTCTTTTAGGAAGAGGCTACCAGATGAACAAGTAATTTAATAGCTCTCTCTAATGTTCAAATAATAAAAATTGTGTTAAATCTTCCAGTGCCCACTATCTACTGCTCACTTAGACAATGCTCTAGGAGATATTACTTATCTTACATTCAGAAACTCTCACTTAATGACTTTGCTATACATGTTTCTTTACCCAGGAACTTGCAGTTTAGTCACTAAAAATACTTTTACTGAAAGTAAACCTCTGTAAATGAATAGCCCACTGATGAGAGAGACAGGGTCTGGTATACAAGACAAGAGAGGATGAAAAGATTGCCAAATCCCCTCCTCTCTCTATTCTTAGCAATATTGCTGTTCTCGGTATTCTTCCCCAATTTTAATTACAGAGAAAGTCATTGACACAACAATAATTCCTGAAATTACTAATATAATTTGGATACCTGATGCTATAGTATAACAAAAGCAAATTAAAATGCTTAATTCTTACCCATTCTTATCAGTGTTACTCATCTTAATTTAATGACCATATTTTTAAAAGCCATTTCAGAGATGCAAATATATGAAAACTTTATTGTTAGAATCTCAATGAGGTTTAAGTACAACCTATAATCTGAAAAAACCAATAGTGTTTAAAATTACAAGCAGATGTGAAAAGAATAAAGTAGAAAAAAAAAAAAATTCCTGCTAGGATACTTTATATTGTTAAAAGTTTGGAATAAATTATGTCTTTTGTCAGAATCAGGACACAAATTTTAAACATAAGCAAACCAAAAATGTAAGTTATAACAAAAAGTAGTTGATATTCTGTGCTTTGAAATAGGACTTCCCTCAGACAACTGAGATCTTATCATATGAAATTCTAAGTTTTTATAAAGTCAGAAAAGGGGAAGAAGAGGGAAAAAAAAGCTATTCTTTTGTTAGAATTTTAAGCTACCCATATCTGTTCTGTAGTACCTGCAGAATCTGCTAGATGTGGCAAATACATAATAATTTACAATATGATAATTTCTAAAAAATCTTTGAATCTACTTTATCATTCATTCCTAATAAAGATGTCAAATGGCCTAAACTATTTATAGTTGAAACTGTGAATTGATATAAAATAGGTATGAAGTAACAATGAAACATTTACTTTTCACAATAAACACTTTCATCCTATTGACTGACATACCATTGTTGTTTTATCTTGCAAATATTTAGGTTTGTGTAGGATCCAATTCTGCAAATATTACACTTGTACAAATATATTATGTATAAAAAAAGAGCATTTATATAACAATTATCTTAAAGGCTAATAGTAAAGACAATAAATAGACTTGAATCGTAGAATCACAGAATCATAGAATGGTTTAGAAGGGACCTTTGAAGATCATCTAGTCCAACCCCCCTGCCATGGACAGGGACATCT
>NW_009228759.1:7610-12022 GCF_000690835.1 Fulmarus glacialis
ACATTCTTGTTCCAGTGTCTCACCACGCTCAATATAAAAAATTTCTTTCTTATATCTAATCTAAATCTACCCTCTTTCTGTTTAAAACTGTTGTCCCTTGTCCTGTCACTACAGAGTCTGTCTCTTCTTTCTTGTAAGCCCTTATATATTGAAAGGCTGCATTAATGTCTCCCTGAAGCCTTCTCTTCTCCAGGCTGAACAACCCCAACTCTCTTAGCCTTTCTTCATGGGAGAGGTGTTTCATCCCTCTGATCATTTTCATGGCTCTCCTCTGGACCCGCTCTAACAGGTCCATGTCTTTCTTGTGCTGGGGGCCCCAGAGCTGAACACAGAACTATGGGTGGGGTAGCAGAGGGGGAGAATCACCCCCCTTGACCTGCTGACCAAGATACGATTGGCTTTCTGGGCTGCAAGCGCACATCACTGGCTCATGTCCAATCTTTCATCCTTCAATATCCTCAAGTCTTTCTCTGCAGGGCTGCTCTCAATCCATTCATGCCTCAGCTTGTACTGATGTTGGGGATTGTCCTGCCCCAGTGCAGGACCTTGCACTTGGCCTTGTTGAAGTCCATGAGGTTTGCATGGGCCGACTCCTCAAACATGTCAAGGTCTTTCTGGATGGCATCCCTTCCCTCAAGTGTATCAACTGCACCACGCAGGTTGCTGAGGGTGCACTCAATTCCATTGTCTATGTTTGACCAGGAGGTCCTTACTGAACCATGTCGGTCTTCTGCCTTCCTTGCCCAATTTCTTACACATGGGAATCAAGAGCTCTTGCACTCTAAGAAAAATGTCCTTAAATAGCTGCCAGCTCTGTTCAGCTTCTTTGTTCCTGGGGGCAGTTTCCCAAACCTGAAGTTTGATCAACAAAACTGTGTTAAGTAAGCATGACTGGTGCAAACTCTTTGAAACCTGTTTGGATTCAACATAAACAATTACAGTATCTTGAGTACAAGTACACTGATCAGCTATTCTCTGTCCATAACTTTTATGAATTTCATAAGAGATCACTATTTTTCAGACTAAAAAGTTTAACTTTGGTATACATTGTATATATAAGATATTTTCAATTATTTAATTAATTCCAAAGGCGACTAAATAGATGTGACATCCCTGTGTATTGGGTTTACATGCCAAGGTTTTGGTAGCAGGACCGGCTGCAAGGGTGGCTTCTGTGAGAAGATGACAGAAGCTTCCTGCATGTCGGACAGACCCAATTCCAGCTGGCTCCAAGATGGACCCACTGCTGGCCAAAGCTGAAGCAATCAGCAACATTGGTAGTGCCTTTGTGATGACATATTTAAGAAAGCGTAAAAAATGCTGTGCAACAGCAGCTGGGAGAGAGGAGTGAGAATACGTGACCGAAACAACTATGCAGACATCAAGGTCCGTGAAGAAGGAGGGGAACGAGGTGCTCCAGGCTCCGGAGCAGAGATTCCCCTGCAGCCTGCGGAGGTCCAGAGTGGACCAGATATCCACGTGCAGCCCATGGAAGACCCCATGCCACAGTAGGTGGATATGCCGCGAAGTAAGCTGCAGCCCGTGGAGAGCCCATGCACAACCAGGCTCCTGGCAGGAACTGTGGCCCATGGGGGATCCACGCTGATGCAGGCTGTTCTTAGAGGACTGCACCTGTGGAAAGGACCCATACTGAAGCAGTTCTTGAAGAACTGCAGCCTGTGGGAAGGACTCATGTGGGAGAAGTTTTTGAAGGACTGTATCCCATGGGATGCACCACATCCAGGATCTTGGACCATTGCCTGTCCAGTGCTGTGCACATTTTAGTTTGTTTCCTCACTGTCTGCCTTCCTCCAAAAGTAAACCTATGTGTGACTGAATGAATACTTTGCTTTGGGATCCAATTCAGAAATACATTACAGATATGTATTGTGCTAGATGTGGCTCCTAGGGACAATTCTCCAATACCGTCCCAGCAAGCCTTTTGTTTCCATGTGCCTTCATTCTACACCTCAGGACATGGAAGACAGCAGCATATTACAAAATAATTTTGCAATTTTTGATCGGAGATTATTATTTCAGGTACTTTGCAATGGAAATCACATACACAGAGTTATCTCTTGAGGCTAATAGAGCAAAGCATTAGCCAACAGAAAAAGCGTGCTAAGTGCTATTCAGTGTAGATACAGGTAGTCCACTCCAAATAGGACTTGCTTCATGCTGAGAGAACATGTGTCAGTTTACATTAATTGGCTTAGGGGTCAACGTCCTCCGTTTTTTGGTCCACAAAATTAGCATAGACAAAACCAAACCTATGAGATCTTGCACAAACAGTGAGGAGGAAGATGGTATTACACAGGTCAGTGGTTTAATTACTAACTTTTTTTCAAGAAGTTGTTGATGTAGAGAATTTTAAGACAACTTTATGCTGGAACACTTGGAAGACTAAAAGTCAGCAAAGGTCAGTTCAGTTTCTTCACCATGACGACCAGATCAAATAAGTATATATCTTCATGATAAAGACTTTTTTTGTAATATTTTCTGCATTGATGCTAGACAAAGTGACTTTAGATTTAAAAGTCTTGCCAGGATTTACTTTCAAGTTGTTGGTGGTTAGTTTGACCTCTGTAAGTCACTATAGAACACCAAAGCGAATGCCAAATGGACAAGTGTACTTGTATACTATTGGCTGTACTCCTCCCAATGAGCGAAATGGGAGACCTGGCTATAACCGACATGGAGAAGGCTGAGGTACTCAACAACATTTTTGCCTTGGTCTTCACCAGCAAGTGCTCTAGCCACGCCACCCAGTTCACAGAATCCAAGGGCAGGGACTGGGAGAATGAAGTACTGCTCACCATAGGAGAAGATCAGGTTCAAGACCATGTAAGGAACCTGAATGTGCACAAGTCCATGAGACCTGATGACATGCGTCGAGGGTTCTGAGGGAACCGGCAGATGAAGTTGCTAAGCCACTCTCCATCATTTTTGAAAAGTCATGCCAGACCAGTGAAATTCTCAGTGGTTGCAAAAGGGAAAACATAACCCCCGTATCTAAAAAGGGAAAAAAGGAAGACCTGGGGAACTACAGGCTGGTCAATCTCACCTCTATGCACGGCAAGATCATGGAGCAGATCTTCCTGGAAACTGCGGTAACGCACATGGAAAACAGAGAGGTGATTGGTGACAGCCAACATGGCTTCACAAAGGGCAAATCGCTCCTGACAAATTTAGTGGCCTTCTACGACGGGGTTACAGCATTAGTGGATAAGGGAAAAGTGACTGACATCATCTACCTGATCTTGTGCAAAGCATATGATACTGTCCCACACAACAGCCTCTAAAATGGGGAGACATGGATTTGACAGATGGACCACTCGGTGGATAGCGAATTGGCTGGATGGTCACACTCAAAGAGTTGCGGTCAACGGCTCAATGTCCAGATGGAGAGCAGTGATGAGTGGCATTCCTCAGGGGTCTGTATTGGGACCAGTATTATTTAACATCTTAGTCAGAGACATGGACAATGGGATTGAGTGCATCCCTCAGCAAGTCTGTGGAAGACACCAAGCTGAATGGTGTGGTTGATACTCTAGAGGGAAGGGATGCCATCCAGAGGGACCTTGACAGGCTAGAGAGATGGGCCCGTGCAAACCTCATGAAGTTCAACAAGGCCAAGTGCAACATTCTGCACCTGGGTCAGGGCAGTCCCAAACATGGATACAGGCTGGGCGGAGAATGGATTGAGAGCAGCCCTGCGGAGAAGGACTTGGGTGTATTGGTGGATGAAAAACTGAACATGAGCCAACAATGTGCACTCACAGCCCAGAAAGCCAATCACATCCTGGGCTGCATCAAAAGAAGTGTGGCCAGCAGGTCGAGGGAGGTGATTCTCCTCCTCTACTCGGCTCTTGAGACCCCACCTGGAATACTGTGTTCAGCTCTTGGGCCACCAGCATAAGAAAGACTTAAACCTCTATAAGCAGGTCTAGAGGAGGCCCATGAAGATGATCAGGGCACCTCTCCTACAAGGACAGAGAGCTGGGATTGTTTAGCCTGGAGAAGGCTCTTGAGACCCCACCTGGAATACTGTGTTCAGCTCTTGGGCCACCAGCATAAGAAAGACTTAAACCTCTATAAGCAGGTCTAGAGGAGGCCCATGAAGATGATCAGGGCACCTCTCCTACAAGGACAGAGAGCTGGGATTGTTTAGCCTGGAGAAGAGAAGGCTCTGGGGAGACCTTATAGCAGCCTTCCAGTACTTAAAGGGGGCCTACAGGAAAGATGGGAAGGGACTCTTTATCAAGGAGTATAATGATACGACAAAGGGTAATGGTTTTACACTGAAAGAGGGTAGGTTTAGATTAGATATTAGGAAGAAATTCTTTACTGTGAGGGTGGTGAGACATTGGACCAGGTTGCCCAGAGAAGTTGCGGATGCCCCTCCCCTGGAG
>NW_009228759.1:12351-24181 GCF_000690835.1 Fulmarus glacialis
AGTTTCCCAGAGAAGTTGTGGATGCCCCATCCCTGGAAGTGTTCAAGGCCAGGTTGGATAAGGCTTTGAGCAACCTGGTCTAGTGGAAGGGGTCCCTGTCCATGGCAGGGAGGTTGGGATGAGATGATCTTCAAAGGTCCCTTCCAACCCAAACTATTCTACGATTCTATGATTCTATGACTATGCCGTGGTGACCAGCTGTAAAAACAATCTTCAGCAGCTGAATTTGTTGTTCTGATGTCGGCTTTTGGTATTAGTACGAGGAAAATAAAGTAAATGTGTCAATCAGTTTTGGACAAAGACTGTAAATGTACTGTACTTGTACAGAGGCTGCCTTACATACTCATTGGCAGAATTGAACTTTCAGGTTTTTTCCGAGTTGATTATCATGGTCTTAGAAGACTAAACAACGAATGTGAACATTACATGAATTACATGAAGTTCTATTTCTAACTGAAGTTACAAAAAACAATTAAATGTATAAAAGCAGCTGAACTATGATAGGTGTGGATGTACAGAAAAGGTTCATCTATCAGCTGAGGAGATTCTCCAGGATGTACCTTTACCTTTCTCCAATTTAAGCTAACCAATGACAAAATGTTGCGATACTGCATGTATGAATATACCGAGATCATGTTTAACAAGATACACTTTTTTCAAATAGGTATGCATTTAGATTATGGAGATGAGCAATTAATTTAGCACTACTCCTATGCAGCAAAGCACAGTGTGAAAAAAACTATGATTGCTTATGAAACTGTGAAGAACATCTTAAAAGCTCACATGCCTCTGTGCTACTTAGCAGCTCTCACTTTGGAACACCTATCTGCAAATTAGCAGCAGTGGTTTCTCGTGATGAGGGAATGTGTGGGCCTTTCTGATCAGAAATATAACCTTGCAGGAGAAAAGCCTCCATTACTGCTTTAGTATCAGCAGTATGAATAGCAGACCACTTCAATTAATGATGCTGTGGAAGGTGCAATATTTTTTGTATTAGCTAGGCCTGATCCATCATCTAAGATTTTCTCACCTCACCCCAGTTTGCAATCATCAGTTTCTACTCTCAGGAATTAACCACAATGAAAAGTACCAAGAGTCAGTAAATTAGATAAATGCTCAACAGTATTAGGCCTGTCCAGTAAAGAGAGATAGTGCAGTCAAAATTATCAGAAAAGGATGAGAAATAGGAAATGCTGTTATACTTTAATTGCCAGTGGGGATGAAACACAGAAAAATTAAGTGATTTGATGAAAGTCATCTAAGGTGTTGGGTTTTAATGGAGAATTGAACACAGATTCTTAAGCTAACAAATTAAACTCAGCCATTTCTTCTCCAATGGGCTGAAAACATTGCTTCCACTCAAAAAATAGTTAATTATTTACTTAGTAAAAGAACTTTTGGTAAAGACATGGAATATGTTTCACAAAGTCGTGTATAACCATATGTTAGTCACACACATGTGGGCAAAAAGCAAATGATAAAAGGAATAAAAGCATAGAAAATCAAAATCCCAAATCCTTTCACATAATAAGTAAACTTAATTAATTACCAGGCAATAATGTTGCATCTTTCTGGTCTTGGTCTAAGTAGACAATAGGAGATTGTGCCTGAAAATATTTTCTTTTCTTTATGCAGAGTCTGACTGAATATGCATGTATTCTTCCTGTAATCCAGTGCCTGTCTTGTAGCCAAGAACTATCTCAGTTCACTTCCCACCTCCTTCCATTTTCTTTCTCTGGTCCCTAATCCAGGCTTCTTACCTAGTTTTGCTGTCCTTCCTATCTCTGACATTTTACATAGGCATCATCTTCTTTGAAATATACAATCTATAATTAGATAATTTTTTCCTATTTTGCTAGAAATTTGCCTTCTGATTTCATTAAGATGAATAGAAATTTACAAATTTTAAAAAAGATTTTTTTTAATTTGTTTTTTTTTTTTTTATCAATGCCATGACATGAGGAATTAAATTACTGTCCTGGAAAAGGAGAAATGTTTTTTAAATTACATCTAAAGTTTCTTTCCTAAGGTTTGGTGTAATTTTCAAAGCTTCTGACTTCTGATAGATCTCACTTGATGGTGAGTAACAAGTAATTTGAAGCCTCGGACAGATCCTGTCAATGGTTTATGTCTAGATACCATTTCAGGTACTCCTGGACAATATTATCATTAGCAACTACATTTGTCTTTGAATTTGCTATGGCTTTTTGAACAATGACATTTTTCCCCACTTGGTATTAATATAACATTCATTTTTTAATAAGCTATTAATTTTCAGAAAGAAAACAGCATGAAGTGCATAGCAGGAGTATTTAATACTCTTCACAAATTGCTTTCTGCTCTTTTAGTGCATAATTTCTTCCCTCATCCTCTAAAACATAGACTTGTTCTATGAAATGATGCAATATTACCAAATTATCTTGAAACGTAATGGCTTATATTCTCACATATGGATTTATTTAAATATATTTGTCTGTCTGTCAGGGCCCTTATATACTAGGTCTCTATTTTAAGAGAACAGTATAAGTACACAAAAAGTCTAATCCAATGTCAATGAAGTCAACAGAAAGAATCCAATTGACTTCAGAGGTCTTTGGATCGAGCTATAGTTCATTACGGACATCTAATGTTTCATTGTCAATGCAAATCTTAATTGGACAAATTAAGATATTTATGCTTTAGCTTCAGTTGCAAGGCATAAGAGACAATTTAATGACATGGTGTTTAGGTTTTCAATGAGAAAAGTGTATCTAGCCAACTTGAATTTTAATAAACCTGACAGCTTAAATTAAACCAGCAATAAGCTTCAAAGAAGCCTATCTGCTAGATTGTTAAGGTGTGTTATAACTCTAAAATTTCATACAGATAGTAGTGTGGCACTTCTCAAAGCTTTACACAGATAAATACACTCCATTATCCTCTTTTCCACTGAGGCGTTGGCTTGTAAGATAGAAACATAGAAGTTACATCTCCCAAATGTTACAAAGGTGGTTTTGTGAAAGTGTCCTTCTATCGATCTCTTAGCTGTACATGGGAAAGACTTAGCAGTGACTTCAGTGGCACCAGGGTTTCAAATACTACTATGAGATCATTCTCAGACATGTTTCCTTTTAAAACTTCTTACAAACAGCAGACAGGGAACACAGAGAACGTTCAAACATCACTTCCAATGTACAGCATTCTTCAGTCCTTCGTGTTTGAAGACACATCTGAAGCAACCAGAATGTGTTTAAAACTGCTGAGTCTGCATTAAGAGCTGTTGAATGTCCATAAATATCTAGTAATATCAAGGCCATTCTTTGCTCCAAGTTTATTTGTTATCTTAATTATCTGGAAAGCAGCATAAGCACATTAGTGGAATGACAATGAACATTAAATAAATTTGCACAGGGTACTAAAACTAAGGAGGACAGAGAAAGAGGGTGAAAGGTTTGTAAAGTAATCGTAAACAGCAAACATAATGAAACTGAGATGGAAATGTGGCCAACCCTTCTCTGCCCTCAGAAATATGTATCTACTAGGTAAAAAACCTGCTTGGATGATAGATACCTTTTTAAAAGGTACACAGAAAATGAACAGTGCAGTATCTGAGAACTCTAGTCATACATTACAAGCAAAAATTCAATTTTTTCTGCATATTCATGGAACCCACATCATAAAACACTGAAGTTTATAATCCTATTTTCTAGAGGATTCTAGTGGTCCAACATTCATAGAATCATAGAATCATAGAAACATAGAATGGTTTGGGCTGGAAGGGACCTTTGAAGACGGATCGTCTAGTCCAACCCTCCTGCCAAGGGCAGGGACAACTTTCACTACATTGGGCTGCCCCATGCAGCCTGGCCTTGAAGACTGCCAATGGTGGGACATCCACAGCTTCTCTCGGCAACCTGTTCCGGTGTCTCACCACCCTCATTGTAAAACGTTTCTTCCTTATGTCCAATCTAAACCTTTTTCAGTTTAAAATCGTTGCCCCTTGTCCTGTCACTACAGGCCTTGGTAAAAAGTATTTTTCTGACTTTCTTATAACCCCTTTTTATATATTGAAAGATACTGATACATCAATCTGAATTACACTGATACGTAACCCACAGTCAATGATGCTTGTTTCTCTGGGCTACCAGGGAAAAAAAATCTCCCACTGTCTTTCAAGAGATGTGTAGATATGAAAACAGGAAGAGAAAAAACCTGCAACTCTTCTCCACTCTCATCAATTCCTCTATGAAGGGACTGTGATGAGCATATATGGAAAAAAAGTGTTATTTCTGAAAGAATGGTGGAATGAAGATAATTTCTTCTACAGTGGCACAGAATGAAAGAGCAAGGATAGCATGTGCTAGGCTATTTCTAGCTACACATCTCTCTGTAACAACTCAACTTAACAACAGTAGAGTGCACATTGCTGATTTTCTGTCTGTCTTTTTCTAGTGCCAGGCTAACGGCTCACTGGAAAGGACTGAGGGAGCAATAGCAGAACTGATAAATGGTTTGGAAAAGTTAGTTTACAATAATAGCTAAGCAACTTGCAGCTTATTTGTTAAACCACTAACTCATAGGTCAAGGGCAGAAGTATACAATAAAATTAACCATCCCTTTTGGACTGATTGTGGGAATCTCAGCACATCTTGTGCAAGAGAGAAAATTCAGAGATGCACGCGTACTAGATTATGCAGCAGCATTTTAGGGAAAGGAAGGAAAATATTCAATACGTCTTGCTCTGTAAGCTTTTGTTGTGGTTTAACCTGGCAGGCAGCCAAATACCATGCAGCCACTCACTCACTCCACCCCCTCCCTGATGGGGCAGGGAAAGAATCGGAAGGGGGAGAGTGAGAAAAAACTCATGGGTCGAGATAAAGATAGTTTAATAGAACAGAAAAGAGAAAATAATAATAATAATAGAATATACAAAATGAGTGATGCACAATGCAATTGCTCACCACCCGCGCTGACCAATAACCAAGTAGCGATCGCTACTTCCTGGAACACGCCTACCATTCCTATACTGAGCATGACGTCACATGGTATGGAATACCCCGTTGGCCAGCTGGCCTAGCTGTGCTGGCTATGCTCCCTCCCAATGCTTGTGGTTTGTTTGTTGGGTTGGGTTTTTTTGGTTTTTTGGTTTGTTTTTTTTTTTTTTTAAGCTGAATGTCCTTGACTAGCAGGGTACTTAGCAACAACTGAAAACATCAGTGTGTTATCAACATTCTTCTCATACGAAATCCAAAACACAGCACTAGGAAGAAATTTAACTCTATCCCAGCCAAAACCAGGACAGCTTTTTCCCTGTCCTAATATCAGTAGATCTCTAAAACCTTCACTAGCGTACAATTAGAAGATAAAGGTATGCAGCTAAATAGACAGAAGATATATCCCAAATAGATAGTTAGTTTCATCTATCGTATATACAGGGGACCGTGTATCATATATATGACAGGTATCTATCTACCTGCATACTTATCTACATATATATATATTTAAATCTAACATATACGTATATGTTAGTTATATAAAGAGATAGGTAGATCTATACCTGTCACAGAATCACCATATCTAGCATAGAATCATAGAATAATTCAGGCTTGAAGGGACCTCAGGAGGTCTACAGTCCAAATGCCTATTTGAACAGTATCAGTAATGAAATCAGACCAGGTTGCTCAGGGCTTCATCCAAGTGAGTCTTAACAACATCTAAGCCCAGAGACTAAATGACCTCACTAGACAACCTGTTCCAATGCTTGACTGTCTTCAAGATGAAGAAAAATTTCCTTCCAGTAAGTCTGAACATCTCCTGTTTCAATTATGCCTCTTGTCTTCCCATTCACTGCTGTGAAGAGACTGGCCTGCCTGGAGCAGAGATTCCACTGCAGCCCATGGAGAGGACCGTGGTGATGCAGGTTGTCCCTCTGCAACCCATGGATAACCACCGTGGAGCAGATATCTACACTGCAGCTCATGGAGGACCTCACGCTGCAGCAGGTGGATACACCCTGAAGGAAGTTGCAGCCCGTGGAGACCCCATGCACAACTAGGCTGCTGGCAGGAACTGTGTCCTGCGCAGAGAAACCCACACAGGAGCAAGTTTTCCGACATGAACTGTGGCCTGTGGGGGACCCACACCGAAACAGTCTGTTTCTGGTGCAGTATACTCCATGGAAAGGATTCACGCTGGAACAGTTCTTGAAGAACTGCAGCCTATAGGAAGGATCCATGCTGGAGCAGTTCATGAAGGACTGTCTCCCATGGGAGGGACCCCATGCTGGAGCAAGGGAACAGCGTGAGGAGGAGGGAGCAGCAGAGATGAAATGTTATGAACTGACTGCAACCCCCATTTCCCATCCCCCTGTACTGATCAGGGCAGGAGGAGGGAGAAGAGTGAAGGAATGAAGTTGAGCTTGGGGAGAAGGCGGGGATATGGAGAAGGTATTTTTACGTTTGTCTTTTTTTTCTCTCTATCCTAGTCTGTTATTAATTGGCAGTAAATTAAATTAATCTTCCCCAAGCTTAGTCTGCTCTGCCCATGACAGTAACTGGTGAGTGATTGCCCTGTCTTTATCTCAGCCCATGAGCTTTTCCATCTTATTTTCCCCCTCCATCTTGTTAGGGAGGGGGGAATGAGAGAGCAGCAGCTGGGTCTGGCAGCCAGCCAAGGTCACCACATTATCACAGAAGGCAATCAAGTTGACCAGGTATGATTTACCCTTAGTAAATACATGGTGACTCTTCCTGATCAATTTCCTCTCCTTCATGTGCCCAGAAATATATTCTAGGGAGACTCATTCTATGACTTTCCCAGAGATGCTAGGATCCTAGGCTGCACTAGTAGAGATATAGATGGCAGAAAAATCATTAAGATTAGACAAAGAGGAGTTGTAGGAAGATGGCAATTTGCAGATAAAGCATTTGACACAGATACATTTGTAAGAGAAAAGTTATTTACCATACTTATAGTTAAGGTTAACACTATTTGTTTGCCCTACAAATACCATTAATTAAATATCAGTATGTCTTTAATTTCACAAACATGTTTCAAGAAGATATATTAGGAGAAATCACCTGCTGAAATGAAATGTCACTCAGTAAGAGAGGTTATAAACCCTAGCAAGTGTTATTTTAAGTTTTCTGAGATCTCATTGGGTAATGTCACAGCACACCACAGAGTGAAATATAAATTTGCTTGTTGTGATACCAGCTAAGCAGCAATTGTAATGTGCTATGATGTGATAGAACCCAACATGTTCTAAAAATCCATCAAGTCAAAAAGTCACTGTTCATTTGGGCACCCCAACTGTATTACATCCCATGACACTTTGATAATTCTTACTTTACATATATCATCGAAGACTGATGTGCAAAGTGTTGTGGTTTAACCCCAGCCAGCAACTAAGCACCACACAGCCACTCACTCACTCCCAACCTGGTGGGATGGGGGAGAGAATTGCAAGAGTGAAAGTAAGAAAACTCGTGGGCTGAGATAAAGACAGCTTAATAGGGAAAGCAAAAGCCGCGCATGCAAGCAAAGCAAAACAAGGAAGTCAGTCGCTGCTTCCCATCGACAGGCAGGTGTTCAGCCATCTCCAAGAAAGCAGAGCTCCATCACGTGTAACGGTTACTTGGGAAGATAACCGCCATCACTCTGAATGTCCCCCCCTTCCTTCTTCCCCCAGCTTTCTATGCTGAGCATGATGTCATATGGTATGGAATACCCCGTTGGCCAGTTTGAGTCAGCTGTCCTGGCTATGCTGCCTTCCAGCTTCTTGTGCACCTGGCAGAGCATGAGAAGCTGAAAAGTCCTTGACTAGGGTAAGCACTACTTAACAAAAACTAAACCATCAGAGTGTTATCAACATTATTCTCATACTAAATCCAAAACACAGTGCTATACCAACTACTAGGAAGAAAATTAACTCTATCCCAGATGAAACCAGGACAAAAGTAAATATGAAAGGTCTGATTTGAACAAATATACCATACCCCTGCTTGTACCTCTTTTCTTAGGCACCAGAAAAAATGACTTAATTTTATATATAGCTAAGTTGCAGGTGACCAGTAAATATAGCAGTACTGGTTTTCTTTTCAGGTAATTACTTGAATAAATTCAAAAGGATAAATTAAAGGTTTTAAAAGTTTTTTTTCTCAAGTGTGTTCTTAAAAGTAGCAGTCTTTGAAAGAAAAAGATCTAATACACTAAATACATTTGATACAGTGTTGAGGACCTCTTCCTTTAATAAAAAGCAATCCCACATTTGGTTGTTACTGAAAGAGGAAAAAAAACCCAACAATTTAATCTTCCTTGCATGCTAAAAGGGCAAAATGACTCTGCCCCCACCCAACGTATTTTTGATCTGCCTATTTTCCAACCACCTGAAGAGAAGGAAAATGCAGGAAATTATATATCCTGTTATTTTCCCACCAGAGGTTTTTTTTTTGGAACTGGCATAGCCTATAGCTCTTATAGCTCAGCTTTCCACAATTCCACAAACCTAGTAGAATTGAAAAATTTGCACTCCCACCAAATAAGGGCAGGTGGCATACTCCTTATCTCAGTAGTCCTGTGTTTATGGGAAGTAGCTGATTAAACTTGAGTATGTCTGGAAGGGAGGGACTTGGAGGTTATTAGAACACCAGCTCTTTCAACCATCCCTCAAGCATAATAGATCAGAGACAAAAAAAATCTATAATCCATATATACTGCATTCTAAATCCTACACCTGCACACTCAACTCCATCTTGTAGTCAGTAATACTTAGCAATTTACCAGAATCCTGCAGCTACGATTTTCAGTACGGGCTTTTGCACATTACAGTATCACCTTGAGATCCGAACTCCTTAGCTGCTCTGTTAGAAGTCTAGTTCCCTCAATGACTCTCTTCACACTCCAATACCCACATGAAAGTTGCTTCTGCAGAAGCTATCTCCTTGAAATATCTTGATTTTTTGTTCAGTGAGAGCAATTTGATTATAGATGTCTCCTGTGTTTCCCTGTACTGTTCTGTTCTTCACAGTGGATAAGACAGGCCAAGAACAAAAATATTATGTGCTTTCAGGTATTTTTAGAACCATTTCAAAAAATGCACATTCCACAGAGATGGGAACATATTTTGATTCTGAAAAAAACCCAGAAATAACCTTTGTTCTTAATAAAAGGTTATATTTTAAGCTTACCTCCAAAAAGGAAAGAAACTCATTACTTTTAAGGACATAATAGAGAACATTTGTTAAGTTTTCTTAAGTTGTGTACTCAAAATGAAATAAAAAAACAAACCAAAACAAAACAAAACATACGAGAAAGAAACACATAATATACAAAGAGAAAAAAAGGTGGATAGAAAGGAGAAGAACAAGTGTTAACCTTGTCAAAGCCCAAGACAGAACAAATTAGGAACATTTTCTAAAAGGCTACTTTAGAACATCCTCTAAGAAACTGCTGAACTGAAGCACCTGCAGCAGTTATAAGACACTTTGCTTTTCTTTCTAAGAACCTATTAGATTGACCCTTTCCTCTAACTGGGCTCTGAGAACTTTCGTATTTCTGCAATATTTTTTCAAAAGAACACTAGCTCCCACTCTCCATAGAGATAGTTTGGAAGGCAAGTGGCTTAGACAAACAGGACACAGTAGAAATATATTGGGAATCCTCTAAATACATTTCATTAAGTGGAGAAATGATGAATTTAGTGAAAGATTAGGAAATATTCAAATTAAAAGTTAAGAAAGAAAAAAAAAAATAAAAGGCCATAAAAATCTATACAGATTTCTTGTTAAATATACTATTTATAAACATTCTGTTTCTATAGACTCGACTGATAAAGCTACTAGAATAAGCACAAATTTTTTTTCAAATTATTCTACCAGGCAAAATTATTTTTTAAACATAGGTGTGTTGAAAATGAAAAATTATTTGCACTTGAGACAGTATTAGCTGGGATCTGATTACGATTTTACTGTGCAAGTTTAAACAAAATCAAAGAAAAATTAATTTGAAAAAAAAAGAATAGACTATTAGTTTTAGATGTATTTAAAAATAATAACTAATACTTTTCCCCCTCACTTAAACTTCGGGAACCCTAAGACAAGTACATATTCTGGCATTTGTGACATGTATGCACTAAATCTAATCTAAAGTTCTGTCTTAATGAGACAAGGGCATTATCCATTAATTGTCAAAGGGTATATTAACTTAGTTAATGATCCCACCTTTGATAGATGTTCCTAGAAATCAAATTGACTGCTTGCTAAGTTAGACTCAGTAACTCATATTATCGAAAATCTGTATTTTTAAGGTCTACAACAGAGTATTACATTTGTATACAGGGAACTTATTTTTAATCCACTTTTTTTTTTTTAACTTATAAATTACACAAGATAGGCTGTGGAGTTGCTGCAAGAAACTAATCCCTTCACGGTAAAATACATATAAAAAAATTAAATAATGCTGAACTTCACTGTATATAGTTTAGGCAATAATTCAGCAAGGCTTAGTTCTGAAAAATAAGTATCTTCTTTTATGCTACTGTCTATAGTAAAAATAGAGTTAAAATAGCAACGGTAGATTTTCAGAATTAAATACACCAGTAAATGTCCATTAAATGCTGTCTGAATTCTAGCTTTTCAACTTTTCTATCACTTGCTGCTTTAACATTCACAAACAACTTGGTTTCACCTCGCTAACAAGCAGCGGTCTGCATCTCAGAATCTCTTCTATCTTACATAGGTAAGACCTTCAGCTTGTACCTGAAGCATTTTGAAAACATTATGTTCAAAAGCTGTGATATTTCACCAAAGTCTGTGCCCACAAAAGGATCTGTAAACTCATTAATGTCTACATTTTGTCTCACGTTTTGGTGCATAATTCCCAGAATTCCTGTACTGAGGCTGGACATCTAACTTTACTGTCCTATATAGAGAGTATAGAGGCCAGCACAGTAGCCAACATTACACACAGCCAACGTGAATGACCAAGGAAAGAATAATGAAAAAAAAATTTTTCTATGACAGTGGGAAACACATCTGAAACTCTCCCCAGCATGTGTGTTCATAAATCTTCTGGACAATGTGAGCAATTGTCTTGTTTGTTTTTACTTTAAGATGGGAAAGAGGTGGAAGTTAGAAAAGGAATCCAAGTCCTTCCTCCCTTTCCTAATCTCTGAATTTTAGTGCTGTATGCATTGGTTTCAGTGTTGCATTCCTCCATATCAATTTGTTTTTTGGGGGTTTTTTTTGGTGTTTCTTTTGTATTCTCCAGAGGTAGTTTAACAAAGGGCCCTAGTCCCAGTTCTGTAGAAAAAAAGGACTTTCTTGTTTTTTAATTTAGTTTTATAATCGTCTCATATCTGGAAGCAAGTCAGGATTACTTAAAAATCCAGAACTCAGACATGAGGAAGAGAAGGGATATAAGAATGTGTTGGGAGAGAAAATGGAGAGATGAAGCAATGGAGAAGGATAAAGATGAAAGTATGAAGGAGGAGAATGGAAGAGAAAATTATTTTAGATAGAAAAGCTCATTTTGATGAAATTGCAGCTAAAGGATTAGAAATGCCTGTTCTTTCACTTCAGTTTAGAACTGAAAATATACTAATACCTTCTTTCATTTATTTCTCTTAAACGTTCAAGCCCCTATTTTTATATTTTGTCTTAGCATTTCTTCACAAGGAGTAATTGCAGAAGGAAAAATAGAGACTTCCTCTGAGCAACAACATGATTACATTATAGGTAAGTTATAGTCTTACCTCTGTTCTGTTTTACCGCAAATAAACAGGCATTTATCTTTCCAATGATATGCATGATAACTCTTGGTATGAGTTTATAAAATCACCTTGATCTTAACG
>NW_009228760.1:0-54232 GCF_000690835.1 Fulmarus glacialis
GGGTGAGGTGGGGAAATTCTATTTTTGAGTGTCATTTTTCCCAAGGAAATCAATTCAAGTAAATATTACATGCTGAAGGCATTACGTTCTCCCTGAAAGCAGCAAAAGGGGTGAGTTCACGGGACTGTGTCAACCCTTCTGCTATGAAACCCAAACCTCTGAAACCAGCTCCCTGCAGAGCTCAAGATCACGAGGAGGAAAATACAGGGGACACCCAGGCTGCAGACATAACCCAGTCACAGACAGGGGCTGTGTATTCCCCATCAAAGCACGGTGTGGAAATACATAAGACTGAATGTAGAAGATTGCTTTGAGCCCCAGCAAATGCCGGCAATTCACTTCTAACGAGGGCCTGGGCCCCTCTGCTCCTTCCTTCCCAAGCAAAGGTATTAGGACACATTAAAGTGGCTTTCTGTGAAAACAGAGGTGTGAATTTGAATTTCCCCTCTGGATTTGGACCAACATCTGCCCTTTCAAGGTGACACACATGGAATTAACACCTGGTCATTCAGGCTAGGAAATTAAAACTATCACCACATTGCTTTTTGCTGACTCTGGGAGCAGTGAGGTCCTGACATAACCCTGATGACCCGGGACACTTCCAGGGTTACAGTCTTTTGTAAATACATCATGTTTTCTCCTGATTTCATATCAATCGGATCTAAAACCCTTACCTGAAATGATCACCAAAAAGAAAACATACATACACACTACAAATAGTGCAGTATTAGAAGATGGCATACAAGCACAAGAAAAAAAAAAGCCATTTCTATGAATTAAGATTTCCAGCACTCAGCTGGAGAGTTTTCTCTTCATTTTCTTTGTATGAAGGAAAATAACATTTGTCCACTTAATTTCTGTGGTAACTATATAGCAAAAAAACATCTTAACTTAATGGCATTTTTAAATCACTTAAGCCACCATTTTATTACTACCTGACAATTCAATATTAGATTGCTTAGGGAGTATTATTCCAATTTATACTCAGTATGTTGAATATAGTTTTCAAAAAGCTTTTATTTCCCTACTAGTATTCATATTCTTATGTGTTGATTTTCTTATGTGTTGATTTTTCTCTAATAGAAAATTAATAAAGGATTATTCCTTTTCAATTATAGTCTATATGGTAATGTGAAAATTGTAGGCTTGGCACAACTAAAAAGCCTGCAGTAAAAGAAAGCTAAGTGTTGCGATAGTGGGAGTAGATAATATACAGTCTTTAGATGAAAAGGAAGCATCTTATTCAATTTGGACTGGTTAATAACTACATGTCTTAATCCATTCTCAAGACAGAAATTCCCACTGAAGATCTCCACCAATATTAGGTTAGACAGCAACATAGTAAACACTAGAAAAAAATAAAGAGCTTACAAGCCTGGATAACAATTTTGTAGATTAAAACTTCTGTATGTATCGTATGGCTACATATTACTTCTGTTTCACTAGAAGTACGTTACTAACTCTTAGGTGTAAGTAAAACAAAATTATTGTATAGTTATATCATTGTAAGGATTAAGTTTTTTGATGACATACACAAAGATTATGTCAAGTAATAATATCTTTAAGAACAGCCATCTGAACAACTGTAAGGCTTCTAACATCAGAAGCATTTCACATTTCTTCCAATCTCAGATAAAAACATTCCTTAAAAATACCATTTTTCATGCATGGTAAATGGCACGAAATAAATTGAAGGACATGGGCAGCGAAGACACACGTGAAACACATGGGAGTGAAAAGCGAGTACAGTACGCAGCCATGAAAGTGGGGTTTCATAGCTCTGCCCTGGAGCTTCCGACAGAATTCGGGCATCGGGGTCTGGCCAGGCTAACAGTTCCTTCCCTTCCCATACTGGGAAAGGAGAGTGGATTTCTGCAGCATGGCAGGCAGGAATGACTACTTGCACAGTTTTTCCACCGAGGGGAAAAGTCATCATTGTTCTAGGAAGCACAGGAAAAGCAACTATCAATTAAAATATATATATATATACACACACACACTTATGAGTGCTAAGACAGCAACTACTTTAGGGTCATTAAAATGCTTTGACTACTCATTGTTTCAGAAAAACAGCTGGGCAAGTTAAGTTATCCTATCAAGTGCCAAATAATAACACAGAAACTTCTATTAAAATTTTATAGTATTGATTAATTTGCTAGTTCTAATTTCCACAGTCAGGCTCTGTCATGTGTGCGTGTATTATTCCCCTAGACATTAGAAGAGATAGATCCTACTTCCTAATGATTTAAAATCTGAGGAAAAACCCACTGAAGTAAAGACAACAACTAAATTATGTAGAATATTTCTTTACACAAATTGAATGAAATTAATAGCCAAATTATATTTCTTTAAAATATCTGGTTATTACATCAAAATTGTTTCTTACCTCACTTCATATGTATGGGTCAGTACTTTAACTTCAAGTTTTCCATCTTAATAACTAGCTATTACTGCATATTACATAGATTTTTTTTTTACTGTAGCAAAATCACAGTAATTAACTTTGTACCAATTACCAGGGTGCATATTAATATTCATATACTTTTACAGAAAGAACGATCTTGAAATCTCACAGCAGGGATGGTTAAAATGATTCATTAGTGTTCTGCACAGGTTTCTTTTCTAATTCATTAAGAAAATATTAGCATAATAATGTGAAATTAATTTTCTTAAAAAGGTTGATATAAGCAAGGGATTAAGGGGACCGGTGCTAATATAAGAAACATAGCTTGCACCATGCTCTTGGTCTCCAGAGGCCAACTATCATATTTGAGGTATTACTTGCCAGTGCACTTTGATAATGAAGAAGAAATCGGAGATAGACGGAGCCAGTTGAGCTAAGGATTTCATTTTCACATAAAAAAAAAAAGGGAAGTCTCACGCATCCTGTTCTTGTATTTCTGTTTTGTGAAGAGATAGAGAAAAACACATTACTCAACATGAACAAGAGGCTGAAAGAAAATAATAAAACAAAGTGATAGGCTACAAATGAGAAAAGCGTCCAGAGAATGGAATACCTAATGACAATAAGAGGTGAAGAGAAAAGTTCAGCAAAGAGAAGGAAAAGTGATCCAAATAGAAAGGACTAGAGAGTGAAAGTTAAATAGCCTCTCCAAAAAAAGTTTCAAGAAAAAGAAAAAGCAATCTCAATAACAAATGGCATTGAGAGAGTAATAGACCTCATTCATAGATTCACATAGAGAGTCATTTAAGGTAGGAGGACATTAAGATATCTTCTGCTATAACCCAAAGTGCCTCTTGATAAATCCAACTCTGGTGCACGCAGAAAAAAAAAAGCGAGTTGTGGAGCCTACACTGAGCAAGAATAATGTCACCAAAACAACCCCAGGAAAATGTGTGCTGTGAGCCAAGTCAAGGCTTTTTGTCAATACTACGTTACATCTGGCATTGCTATTCCATTGTCCTCACGGTGACTATTCTTTCAACTCAGCTTTTAGCTCCGTAACAAAACCAAGTTCAATAACACTCGAATGTGCTCCAGAGGCAATAGAGAATTGGTCCTCTACTAAGAAAGGCAATGAAAGGTTTTTAATCTTCTTTGCGAGGACTGTATCAGAGAGGTGGTTTGTATTCAAGGGGCTCATTATAAAGATATACAATTCTCCGCCTCGGGCTCTGTTCCTCACATCTGGTCTCTGTCTGGAATAGGCCCTGATGGACCACAAGGCAGCTCCTCACAGGATGGGAAGTCTTACACAACGTGGCATTTGAAGTTGGATACTACATTGTCATTAATGGCTTTTTGGCACTCAAGCCTGAGCTACCCCACCTTCATTCCCACAAACTCCTCACACACATGGTTTCCTCCTGAATAGTTTTAGGGCTTCAGAACGCATAGGAGATGATAACCAAGGATATAGAGGGAGTTCAGATCATACAAATCTAGACCTGCAAAAGCATGTATGCTTTTTGTGCCCGCCTTCCTCCCCAAAATAGAACATTAAGCCTTTGGTTTCCTTCAGCAAACAATTGTATGATTGGAAGAGACAAGGCTATGCAGAACTGCATGTGTGGATGCACCTGCATGGTCTGAGACCACTTCAGTACTCCCAGCTGCCTGCTCAGAGTGAGAGCTACCAGAACTCCCAGAAACGCACACGTGTGTCTTCACAAGCAAAGCAAAACATTGTGTAACACTTTGAGTGCTGTAGAAAGAAATACTCAGAGAGGAAAATCTGGGTCCTTAATAGACCCAACTGGCCTTCAAGACCTGAACACCTGAGCTTGTTTGTCCATTAAGCCTATTACCGAACTTCCAGCTACGCCAACTTCCTTACCCCTTTTCACAAAGGTACCATATTCAGTACTAAACTAGTGGAAACAGATACGAAGGAATTATTTTTGTAATCATTTTCAGAGTTACATAGCACCTGGATCTCTGAACCAAAAAAGTGCGCATGGACTTAACCCTTTAGCTTTGACATCCTGAAAATTAATATTTTCTAGTGTTGTTTTGCATCAGTGATGTAACAGTTAAACTTTGGTGCAACTTCCCAGTGCATTCCATTATTTATTATCACTAAAATTATTATTCTATGGCATATATAGTCCGACCTTTCACAAGTAAATTATATGCACATAAGTTCCACTGATTTATGACAGGCATCAATTAATTCTTATATGTGCTTGTATTATTCAATCTATTGATGTGAAGGGGTCATATCTCACTTTAAGCAGCAAATCTATACATATAAACAGGGAATGTAGTGGAGTAGGGACCCACGTGACAGGGGGCAGGGGGAAGGACACTGCTAGATGAATGTACAACTAAGAAGAGAGAGACAAAGAACAGCGGTGCAATTTATCTCTGCTCCACATTAATGTAATTTTACAAATATTTTACGAGCTTTTTTCTTCCCCTCTAAATATTGATTTAAGTCTACAGTCTTCCACTTTTAAAAAGTTCTTTATTCTTAAATTTTAAAAATTATTCTTTATTTATTGAAATGACAACATAATCACTCCCCCCTCCCTCATAATTTCAACATTTAATCTTTCTTTTTTTTCCTTAAAAAGCATTAATTTAAAACCAATATTTGTAGGTACCAATTCAGAGTTCCAGGTATTTCTCAAAAAAGTTTATATGTTATTTTATTGAATTTTTTTTCCTTTCTCCTATAACCTTAATATTCTGGTTATATCTGCTACTAAGTGAGATCATTAAACTCAGCTATTTTAGTTTTCTACCTTCCATAATTTTCTGTCATTTTAAGTAAAGAAACCTAACTTTAACACAGAAAAACAAAAAGTTTGATTGCTTCCGCTAATTAATTTCCCCCAATTTATCCTAATTACAAAGGCTTCTTAAAAACCTCATAAAATTATTTCTCTTCTAAAGATATTTTCATCCAAATAAGTCATTTACAGTAGAGCTGCAGTTCTGAAGGTTTTAGATTTACATGGATAATGTTCAGCTCAAACATACAACAAAGATCCTCATTCTTCTGTTGACGTCTCTGTTAATGAATAAGGTTTCTGAATAAGGAAAGGGAATACACTCAAAAATATACTCAAGAGCACCCTTCCATCTTTTTCCACATAGTCTTTTCTCTTGTAATGTTTTTTTCTTGCAACTTCACCTGCTTGCTGGTGGGAAAGTATTTTTACTGACATGAAAAATTTCTTTATCAAAGGAATGAAAACCACTTTCCGAAAGCTTTCAAGTTATTACTGAAAGATCATCAACAAGAAAAGCTATGTAGGTTACTTTTCCTCATTAATAAAATCAGAAAAAGTTAGGAAGACCTGTACATACCTCTTTTAAACACTTTTTATGAAAGTGGGTCATTTCTTTTTTTTTTTTTTAAAGAACATTAGCTTCCCTCATTTTTGTTAGCATCCGATTGCTTTTTGTCTCTTTGTTGTGAAGCTCAAGCTTTTTTAAACTTCACCTAATAACAATGTTAGCAGGATTTCCACCCTAACTCTTGATTCATTAACTGTTTTATAATAGAGATTTATTTCAAATTGCTCTTGAAGAACTAGACAGCTTCAAAGAAAGGAGGGAAAAAAAACCCCAAATCAAGTCCCACATCACATATAGAAAGGAGGCATTTTCAAGCTATCTAAAATAGCTTCAAAGAAAGGAGGGAAAAAAAAACCCAAATCAAGTCCCACATCACATACAGAAAGGAGGCATTTTCAAGCTATCTAAAAGAATGAAGATTAGTCTCAATTGCTGTGCCGGCAAGTGGGCCAGGCAGCCACAGAGGTAATTTATTGTTAAGCCCTAAGCAGATCTAAACTTTTGTGTTGCCTCTTTAAAGCCTTGTGAACACTTTAATTATAGCCATTCTATGAATAAAATTAAAGCAAGTCAAAGGAAGGCTGTAGTTTTAAGGACAGGTTACATAAAGATAGCCTCACCACCATAAGAATAAGCACTGAAAAACAGAAAAAAAAAATCAAGCCTTTCACATATGTAGGCATACATATATGCATATAAGGAAGAATATGAGTAATAAAGGGCCCAGCTTTACAGAGAAGTGTTTGATATTACGTCAATATCCTGTAGTTATGTGACTACTGCAGTCTATACATGCAGAAGGGTATCCAGCTATCGAAATATGCATAAAGATATCATTTCAGAGTTTACATACCCCATTTCTTGGCCACTGCCAAGAATGCTGGCAATGGCAAGTAATGGTAGTGAAATGGCAGGGATTTGGACTTCAGTCACAGCACTCGCTGTTACCTAGTGCTCCTAACGCTGTGCAGAGCTCAAAGTGGTTTAGCATGCTTCATCCAGCATCAGAGAATTATTGCATCCTTATCTCGCAAATTTTGAGAACGAAGACTTGTTTAGCGATTCTGGGTTTTGATTTGTTTGCTTTTACAAAGGTAGGACAAGGTGAAGATTTTGTTAAAAATGCAAAAGCACTGCATCTATCAAAGTGTTCTTCGCTGGTTACTATGTCTTTGCTGCATCTTGCTGAGCTTTGCAGAAGTCCCAGGTGCCAAGCACAGGTGATCCCTGTGCTACTGGTCTCTTAAGGTTTTGGTTTATCTCACCTCTAAAGTTTTAAGTGACCTTACTCAAGCACTGGCATGAAAACAAGGGTAGTGAAACAACTCAAATAATCCAGTCATACAGAGTTTTCTACAGATCTTCTATCTGGGCTGCTCATTTTCATCATTTATCAGCACCAATGCTTGAAAAATTGTGTTCTCTCCCATTCATCAACACTTCTCTGACAACCTTTTAGCCAATTCTCATTTTGATCATCCTATTAAAAACAGCAAACCTGATTTCCATTTTTTATGTCAGCTAGATCTACTCCCTTAAGAGTCTGAACCATTCTTCTTTTCTAACTTGTTATCTAGGGTCAATGCTTCTTATTCATTAAGCCCTTTAGGAAATCACAGTTCAGTACCTCACTCTCTCTGGAGGTTTTCTCCCCACTCCTTTACCATTTGCCATGGTTTTTCTGGGTCGGTTTTTTTTGTTTTATTTCGTTTGGTTGGGGTTTTTTTTTTTGTCTTGTATCTGAACCAAGCTGATATCAGCTGCAGACACAACCATCTTGATACAGCTGAAAATGCATTACACTGAAAAGATAATCATTAAAGTTATAGTGGAAAGGGCTCCACCTAACTATATAACATTTAATAAACCAGACTATCAAGGGCATGCAAAACCCATGCTGTTTCAGAAAGCATTCATTCAATTATTCCTCTCCAACATTAAATACTATACGCATCAACAACCACAACGCTTCATTTGCGAGATCTTCAGCTGTTACAAAATAAAATAAGGAACATAAAACTGCAAGATGTTTTGAAATTGTTATCTTCTACTGCTACAAGACAAATGTCAAGGCCAGGATACTGGGGACAGGCTGACCTCTGCTCAGGTCTTTTAATGCCTTTTAATGCATTCCAGTAGTAGTAGAAAACAAAGGCAGTCGGTACTACCTAGCAAATTCCTAACTTGCATCACACTCTACCGTGAAATACAAGCCCATAGTATCTACTATGAATAACATCTCTCTGTGTGCATAAGCTTATAGCGTTGATTACAGAGAAAACTATTTGATTTATAATTAAGCATTTTGTCTTCATAAATTACAGCAAACAAGTGACTTTTTCATGCAGATGAACCCAAGAAAATGAGATAATCAATAAATTAATACCAAAAGGTAAAAAGTAAAATTCTATCAATGAAGCAGACATTGGTTCAAGACAAAACAAAAAATTCAAATTACAGCCTGGTTTTCAGTCCACAGAGGACCTTGCTTTAAAAGCTGAAGGTGTGAATTAAGCATGCAGAAGAAAATACATAATGAAAAAAGAGTAGATACAACTTTCTAAAACTGAAGATATGTACAGTAAGATGGCAACCTTTCCTAACACCAGATTCTGGAGGCCGGTGAAATCTCACAGATATTGTGGTGCACATCAAATGGATTGCATCAAATTCATCAAATACATAAAAGAATCATAGTCCAGGAAAGTACTTTCTTGATTAAGTATTCCTTGAAATGATGCTAATAACAAAGGTTTCTCAACATACAGAAGTGTAGTAAAGGAGCAGTTTGCTCATATGTCTTTGTAGACAACCCAGTTAAAACGTCTATTTGATGTTCAGTGACAGACAAAAAGCTGGAGATATGAAGTTCCACTAAAAATTAATGAAAACAGCATTGAAAATATAGAATTTTTACTTAGATTTCAGGTGCACTCTGACATTGAACTAGTGTCTGATTTTTGTTATCTTATTTCTAGAAACAGAGCACTGGAGAAGTTTCAGTAGTTAAAGGTGAAAAGTAAAACCAAAAAAATAAAAGACATTAGAAAAAAAAATAGTAGAAACCAGACAACAAGCAGGCAAATACCAAGTACAAATATATAAGCAGGATACACTTTTTCTCTCACATGCCAAACAGAACTAGACAGAACAATACATCTAAAAATAATGACAGAATTTTTAAAAAATATTGTATTGTTACATGTGGCTGTGATAAAATAGTGACCCAAAGAAGTTTCAAAAAGGTGATTTGATATTTGTAAGAATATTAAGTACATCATCCACAGTTAAATGATCTTGGGCAGAGACATTAACTACCATGCATTTAAATATGAGCAACAGCCTAAATTAGTAGTTAGGCAGGCATGTTATTAGCATTATTTGAACCTATCACTACAGGAATTGTAAAGCATAAACCCAGAAGTAGGCACATCTCATCATATGGGCATAATTGTTGCTTCCTATAACACACCTTGTAGGCACCAATTTCTGCACTCTTCAAATATTCAGCACCTCCCAGGACAGGGTAACAACATATCTTCCTGTTTCTACTGTATGTTAACACTACTGAATGTTAACTATGATAAAGCACGGTGTTATCTCACTTAGTTTTCAGCCTGGAGACCTTTAGAAATATTCTGTACGAGGTCCTGCACACAGCCACATGTATCCCAAAGCTGCTCGGAAGGCACACTGCTGCTGCTCACTGAAGCATCAACAGGCACCCACTTCACCTCTCAAGAGTAAGAACTTGGTAGATCCTCAGGACTTTTTGCTTTATTTAAAAAAAAAAAATCTATATATCTATATATGTCCTGCAGTCAAATCCCTTCCCTCTTTGGAATATCTAGATAGGGTTTCATCCTAAACCACTTTACATCTCAAAGGCAATAAGCATCCAAACTCCTGAGTGGACTCAGGCACTCCTGCCTGCAAACCTACCCATTGCAGTATTTCTATTACCTCCTTTTCTCTCAGCATTGTAAATCCACATAGCTGTAAATTCAGGTTGGTTGGTTTTGGTTTTGTTTGTTAGTTTGGGGGGGCAGGGGGGGAAGGGAGGGTTGGTGGGTTTTGTTTGGTTGGTTTTTTGTTTGTGTTTGTTTTTGTGGGGTTTTTGTGGGGTGTTTTGTGTTTTGGGGGGGGTTTGGGGTTTGTTTTTTTGTTTTGTTTTTTTTGGGGGGGTCGGATTTGTTTTTTTTTTTTTTTTTTTAAATAAACCATGTGGCAATACAATCCATTGGAGACAAAAATAAATGAGAAGCTGACTTGATCTCATCCAGTGAATTGGACTAGAACTGCCACTCAGAAAATTTTGATTCTAGAAAGCTGCAGTTCCGTCATAAATGGCTACCTGAGATACGTATGCTCAAACTTCTTATTCTTTTATTTGCAGCCATCACCTTGAACGGATAAATCCAAACATGCAGAGGGGCAGGTGGTTATGCAGCTGTAGATGTCACTATGAAACAGATACAATCAGGCTAGATTTAGTGATGACCCAGTAGGAAACGAATCAGAGATTATAAAGGTGATTGTGGGCATTTTTAGCAATCTGAATTGCATTTAAAATAGGTAAAATCCTTATGCAAATTTGGGCCACTTTGCAGCTTCAATAGAATAATTTCATACCTATTTAAAACAATCTCAGAACATAACATTACCCCATTGTTCGTTTTCATGAAGTGCAGGATAGTGTTATGGTTTATAGCAAACCATTATAGATAACAGGACACAATTGCAGTGCACATTGTCATTACTGGAGACACCACATTTTGCAGTACCGTTGCTCAGAGTAACGTATATCAGCTTACTAGAAACACAAGGACAGTGGCAATTCCTTTTTGCTATTTTTCCTTCCTGTTTGTTAGCCTCACAATTTGTTATCACGACACTTTTCAGCTGTTTACTTCTGAGCAGCTCATTCTTACAATATATGACATTACAAATAATTCAACTTCCCATTGCATTATTACATCGGTGTGCAATAGAGAAGCGACACATGGCACATTGTAGGGTTATTAAATCACAGCGCTATCTCCACAGCTGCCATAGACATGCAAACAAACATAACTTATTTTTCTCCCTCTGTTTTTCCATTTACCCTCACATCTCCCTCCTCTTTCTACACCCCCCGCCCTTTGCTCTGTGTTGTCTTTCTAACATAGATAAACAATAAAATAAATAACGCCAGAAGAACATGTGTTATTTCTTACGGGCTACATTAATCTAAAGTGAAATTAATGGCAAAACTCTCATTGACTTCAGAGGTGCCAAGACAATTCTATTTGTCCCACAGACATGCTCAGTGAACATTACATCACTAGGGTTTCCAGTGTCCTCAAACATCTCAAAATGAGTTTGCACCCTTGCAATAGCATCTAACCATTAGGTCCTATCCCCAGAGTTGTAATTAGTGTGAATCTAATGCAATTCCACACTCTAGCCCCCAGCTGGAAAAAAATATGGTTTTACAGAAAAAAGGGAGAGAGATTATCAACTAGTCTTAAACACTGGTACAGTTTCATTTGGGGTATGCCTAAGTGATACAAACAGAGATGGCTGAGATTGCTCCAATAATCAAGTTTGGGAACCAGAAGAAATACAGCAGCATTAGCCCTTAGACCCACTAATTAGCCTCCCTGAAAGTGGGATACTAATTTGAGCAGAGCACTGTGAATGATCAGTCACAGCATTTCTATTTGGTTGTTGACTGTTGTTGATGAAAGCAGTTTGTTTTCATCTGACATCTGCTCCTTCGTAAAAACATTTTCATTTTCATTGGGTTCCTATAGACAAGTATTTCCATTAGCAAAACCTGCAGCTCGTTAGCCTTTTTGCCTTTGATCTCTTAAGAAAATGGAGAAAAGGGTTGTTAATCAATGCCTACATGTTCCCACAGATCAAGTTCAGGCAGACCAATATGGGAACAGACAGTGGAGGAAAGTCCATTTTTGGTTTTTTTGGGTTTGTGGTTTTTTTGTCACCAGCACTTTAAAGATTGCTGCTCACACAAAATAGTGACCTGCAGTTTTCAGATACCAGTCTAAAACATATCACAAAATGAAACCCTCTGAAGAAAGGAGACTGAAAAATGCACTGCAAGTGCCAGGTCACAAAAACTTGACCAATTCTGACATACAGGATTTTTTTTTTCTCTTCCTAATCCTTTTCACCAGCAAGATCCTTTGGGCTAAAGGGATTAAATTCAGTACTTCTGTAAAGGTAAAAAAAGACCATTTCTAAAATCTGTTCAACTTTCTTCTTTGCTTCTTTTGAATGGTGCACAAGAGAGCGCAACTGTATGGGCTCAAGCTTCCATTTAACATATTTTTGACATTTTGCTCCTCTGGTGATGGAAGGAAGGGCAGTCAGTTAACTTCACTGGAGCTCACAAAAAAAAAAAAAAAGAGATGTCAACAGAGCTTAGACCATTTCTTTAGAGCTGACATCTGTCTTCAGAATGCCTGGGAGGAAGCCACATGAAGTATTTTGTCATATAACTTTTTCTTTATTATTTTATTTTTAAATCCTTTAGTGTTCCCTGATGGACCAAGGGTTCATAATGCTGTATTTCAATTTATTTGATAAAGCTAACTCTCAGTACTACTGCAGATTATTTTAAAAGCGCCCTTAAAATATTAAGTAGCATCTTGGGTCTGCACAAGGAAAAAAATTATCACCTAATCACAGCACCATTGAATTGCAGAAATTAGAGATGGAAAGGAACATTCACTCTATCCCCGTGCCAGCGAAGGATTGCCCTCTAGAGTACACTTTCTACTTCTTTTTCACAGATAATTTTAAACTGTCTTAAGTGATGGGTCTTTCACTATTTCTTATCCTTCTCTTCTGCATTCTGAATTTAGTGTCATGAAGCTTTATCATGGCATTCGGCCCACATTTTATTTTTCTTAATTTCAACCCATTACTCTCAGTTATACCCCTCTGTTCCTCTCCATCATAATTCTTCACCATCATTGGTCTTTACTGAGGAAGTATTTAAAGATAGTTATCATGTCCTCTGCTCTATTTGCATATCCAGTCTAAATGTATTGCACTGCTAATATTGCCTTATAAATCAGATCCTTCCAGTCACTTAATCTTTCTGGTTGCTCTTCTATAACTTGCCTCCAAACCATGCACATCCCTGAGGTGGCACAGGCAAAGGAATGAATTTTGCCTTCAGACTATGCTCAGTCTAAAGCCACCAAAGCAAGCCCTGGTGTTACCCTGCCAGTCTCCAAGAAAAATGCCACTTTTGTTATCATTGCTGTTGTCCGAGCCCTGTGTTTTAGCTTGTGACAGGACAAGGCAAGATGGACAGCCTGCAGACAAGTGCTATGAAACAGTGGCAAGAATAAAGGGAAAGAAGAAAGAATTTTGGTGGAATGGAAAGCAGCAATGCATAAGAGAAGATGACAAAAAGAAAGAGGAATATTATCCTTCATTAACACATTTGGGTTTTTTCATAGGCAAAGTATGGGAGAAGCAACAGAAGACTGAAATATTGGTTTTAATGGTTATTACTATAGTAAGTAGGACCAAACTTCCAATCGTATAACAGAAAAATAGTGGAAAGGTGAAAACAGCAGTAGAGGGTGGCAGAAGAGCAGAGGAGGCATGGACACCAGAGGTCCCTCGTTGGCTAACAGACAGCTGGTGAGCAATGCAGCAAAGATCCCCTCTGAATCATGGTAACCCTTTGGTTTTCAGAACCCTGAGGGATACTACTAGGAGTTGATTAAACGAGATCAAGTACCTTTACTGAAAGCAATTATATATTTATTTTTAATTTGTTTTAATATATTGTGCTCTACCTAAAAGAATTTGGCACTTGTTTTGTAGACAAATATCCTGTTGGTTTTGAGTAAGCCATAAATTAACATGCATTCCTTTCATGAAGGATTGAATTTGTGGCAAACCCAGCCATCAACCTGGTCATAGGTAAATATGCTTTTTAATGACTGAAATGTTAGCATCTTTAGTTAAATACAAGTTTACATCTGTTGGTACTAGTACACTTTCTCACGTATGCATTTCCTTTTTTTTTTTAATCAATGCTATATGGTATACTCACAGTGTACCACACAAACAGCATCCTTTTTCTGAGTGCATATAATTTTGACATTATTCATCTTAAACATTGATAATAGTGACCAGATCCTATCTTCAGCAAAAGATCATGGGAGCTGGTTTTGGGAAAGCAGGGGGTTGCACAGTCAGCAAGACTACTAGGGTAAGAAAAATAACAACCTTAACTGAAAGAGAAAGAAAAGAAATCAATTCAATGCACCAAGGCAGAATACTCCCCAGGCTCAGGAAATGTTTTGGGTTTTTTTTCCCCCCTTTGAAGTGGCAAAACACAGCATTTCCACATAGCTGCTGGGAGCTGGTTTTGGGAAAGCAGGGGGTTGCACAGTCAGCAAGACTACTAGGGTAAGAAAAATAACAACCTTAACTGAAAGAGAAAGAAAAGAAATCAATTCAATGCACCAAGGCAGAATACTCCCCAGGCTCAGGAAATGTTTTGGGTTTTTTTTCCCCCCTTTGAAGTGGCAAAACACAGCATTTCCACATAGCTGCAAAGCTTGGCATCAGACTCAATTGAGATTAATAGCATCAAAGGGATATTACATTTAAAAGCTATCAATCTTAGAAGCACTTATTGGCTAATTTCACTACTCAAATTTGAAATCTCCACCTGTACCTCATTATGTCTTAGTTTACTCTCAGTAACACAGGTAGCACACACTCTTCCATCCTGCCTTTTTGAAATAAAAACACTACAATTTTTTCCTGTAGAGTCAATTAACTTGGTACAAGTTATCGCACAAGACCTTTGTTCCTAAGAACACATATAAGAGATTCCCAATTTTCCCAACTTCAGCTTCTTCCTCCCAACCTCACCATATATCCCTGCCTCTTCCTCTACACCAATTCAGATGTTTAGGGCTAAGCTCCAGATAAAACCAGGAAAACTCCAGACAAAACCAGGAAAATGGTTTGGTTTAAACTCTGACCCCTTTTCTCGCAAGATTTTTAAACCAGATTGTGGGACACTATGTTCTGTCAGTGAAACAAACAGCTGAACTGAACAGCTCAGGGCTCAGGAGGGAAAACAAGAGAGAGAAAGTTTTCCTAGTACCTGCCAGACAATTGACTACAGTTTTTAGAAAAGTCTCGGCAGTTTCCAGCAGGACCCACCACTACATCCTGAGCAACAAGCTGGCAGGCGTAGAAGAGGCAAGGGACAATGATCAAAATCTTAGAAATATTTCATAAGTACCACATTATACTCCATTAAAGCTAGGAAGATCTTGGTAAGTCAGTGAAATTTGTTCATCTCCATTTTAATCCAGTTCACACTTCACTGTTAGGAAACAGGGTGGGTATTTCTTTTCTACTATATATATTTTCAGGAAACATTGTTTCTACTTTATATATGCAAGCATTAAGACTTCTTGCCTGACAAGAATATGATGTATAACTGCAGTGAATTTCAATATTGTTAGGTTTGATTTTTTCATTTTTAGACAAAAAACCCACACAGATGACTCCCTCTATAAGTCTTGTTCATATCACTGTGTAAATTTGAAAATTAGAAACACCTCAGGGTGTTAGACAGCCTTCTCCCTTTATCTGTCCTAAAAAAAACATTCTGTAGAAGTCCAGAAATCTCACAGCTATTTAATGCTTTTGGTCCCTAAACAATAGCGATTGATTTTGTTTGGTCTGGCAAACACAAATTATCCCATAATCATTTTATCCTGCCAGCCATGCTTCCATTGACTTGTTTGCAGTTTAAGAAGAAAATTCAGTGGATTGTAATGAAAAATGGAAAGGGCTGGAGGCAAATAAAAGGTTTCTCTGCTGCTGAAAATACATCTACTTTAATTGTCTACACAGACTAGACTTGGTTTTTCTGTGAAAGCAAAGCGAATTTAAAAATAAACGGGCACTTTCCTTTCCCTTTAAACTTGTCTTGCAACTCGCCAGGTCTTTATTTCCTCATTTTTCCTGCTTTATGACAAAAGAACACACAGACAACAGTGATGTTTCCTTTCTCTTTTTTTTTTTTTAGATATAAAATTATTTGAAAAGATGAAAAAATGGAACCTAGAATTCAAACCTTCAGACTCCTAAAAGAAGCTTCGATTGAGATAACATGATCAAGAGTAAAAGGGATCAGGCTAGGGCAAGGTATATTGAAGGCCACAGAAGTTTATACGTTTCTCAGGTGGCAGGTTGGTGTGCTTTGCCAATAGGCTCAGGAGTCTAAAGACCAGGTCAGGACATCAAACGTTAGCTATTGAACCTTACCAGGGCCTGTTGTCTTCTCCTCTACCATACAGCATATTCATCCTCTTGGACCGTAGAGGATGCTTTCCAAATGAACTCCTACCTACTGCAGTGAATTAAGGCTTTGCAAACAGCACTGATGACTTCTACTCTCCCTGTACTACGATATAACCGTGCCTCCAACATCTGAATTACATAGCTTTAGTCTGCGATATGGAGTAGGAAGTCATCTGTAGCCTAGGGTGCTACAGTAGGTGCTTTTGGCTACCACCAGCTGATGGTGTTGATGGTCTTTTTCAGGCTAACATTCCTGGGAGGCAAGGAAAATCCCTGGTGAACCCTGGTCAGGAGAAATCTTCCTCAGGAAAGTCAGAGCCTCTTACTTTCACCCCACCTTCAGGAATACACCCCTCTCCCAAACACATGAACAGGCAACAAGCTAGTGAAGGTATGGGAAATGGCACTAGGAGAATGGGAGGAAAAAAGTCTGTACAATTTCTGGTCAAGGTTGAAAATCCAGTCAGGAAGAAAATCTGGGAGGAAGAAAAGGAGGGAGGGACAAGGAAAAGGAGAAAGACTGAAAAATAGCAAGCAGACTCTGCTGTTACATGTCACTACTGTCCTTCAGAGACTGAACAGGATTGAAAGTAAACAATGAAAATTCACCAAATCTATGGGAAAGGGAAGAAAATTAAGTGGCAAACAGAAGGCCTAGGGAAGGCAAAAAAATGCACAGGTTGTTCCTGTATGGGTTTTAGACCTAAATGTCAACATTTGAAACATACTTTTGAGTGACAGAATAACTGACAAGGGATAGTGAGGTGTCTGTGGAAAGAAAACAGACTGTCTTGAAACCATGTATATGGTGTTTTCAAAGTCTTGACCTGAAAACATTGGCATGAAAACAAAGTACATTCCTCCCTTTTTTCTTCCAAAATTATTCTCAAAGTTTCACACAACTTCACAGATAGGCTGTTCCTTGAAAAATGTTTGTCAGAGAATTTATTACTAGGGATGGAAAAATTGCTTGTGTTCACCTAAACTCATAGAGTCCCTTTCTGTGTGAGCACGTGTGACCAGGCTCTGCAGGTGCCTTGGGTATTGGTGGAGAAATAATCATGGAAAAACACCAGGTCAATGAGAAGAAAAAGTTTATGTTGAGAGACAACACATGAAAGACTCCCGTGGACCGACAAGCTCGGGAGAGTAACAGTCCTGTTGAATCCATGAGAACTGACAAACTCAGAACACCGAAACTTGGCCAGATCTGGACAAGACCATCAGCATGCGCTACCATCAACAACAGGCTGTACAACATCCAGGACAAAGCGGTGTCTGCTGTGTGCACCCACTACAGGAACATACACACGGAGTAAAGCAAAGGGTATCTGAGCAAACAGCCAGGGAGCTGCAAGCTGTTGCTACAAGTAGGGTGAACATTTAAGTCAGTGTGACATGCAAAATAGCTTTCTGCCTTTAATAACAGCTTTATTCTGTTAATAGTAGCTTAATAAAAGGTGTTCTAATAATCTTGCTTCTGATCTGCATCTCCACTCCCAGCAAAATCCCCCATCAGGGGAAAAGGGAATTTCCAACACTTATATTGAGTCCAGCTATAATCTTACTATACTTAGATTCCTTTATGGTTGTCCAAATTCCTGTCAATAAGATAACCTACACAGCACTTCTCTGAAACAACAGAAGGGATATGCTTGCACTCACTGCTAGTAATATTTCATATTTAAGAAGCTTCACTCAAAAGCAGAAGTAGCCAGTTACAAGCAATTATTGGATCTCAGCTCTTGAAGACCTCATAAGTTGGAAGGAGGCAAAACTTTAAGTGCAATAAATCTATCTTTAAAGTCAATACAAAACTCATTGTTGTGGTCAACAGCATTTCAGAGGAGTTTTAGGAGGTTCAAAAGCAAAACACTCCCTGGAAGTTCCATCAAGTGTAGCTGCTATGTCAAGTCAGCAGTTTTGAAATGCTCTGTTTGAGAAAATAGCAAACAACTATGGTCTATCAGATTCTTCTGAGCAATTCAGCCTGACAGTGATTCAGCAGCCACAGCCGCTTCAGCCAGCCCATTTCAAGCAGAGCCCCCTGCACTGTGCTTGCCCCCCCAGCCGAGCACTAGGCTCCCGGGTAGTCTGAGCACAATCACACACTCCCCTTAACCGTTATTATTTTCAGCTTCTTGGACTATACAGGCAGCTATTAAGGAAGGACAAATAACCCAGTGTTGAGGAAGGGTGATCGCATAGCTGCCATACAAATCTAACTCCTCACTGTACCAAGTCACCCTGGGGAAAAAAAAAAAAAGAAAAAACCAGGAAATAATCTTTTTTTGATTAGGGTTCTTTGGCTTTTCACTCCAATTTATCCCACATGTTACGTAGGCCCATCTTGCCATCCAGCTTTTAATTACCACAGTACTGTGCTTTTGCTATTATAAACATCTAGAAACAAGCAGTTTCCCTGTAATATAATCTTAAGTGTTGGGGAGTCTGAGCTGCAGATCTCCTTTAGGTATGCAGAAAGGCCTTTGAGGTAACAGGCAAATTTTAAGAAGGAACATCAGAAGGAGCAGAAATAGCTCCAGTGATGATGCTTTAATCAGTCTTCTGCCTCTAGATCTATGAAACACTGAAGTCACATGTCAGCACTCAAATTGGAGTTCATCAGGTGGGAGGAATCCAAGTGCATTTTGGAATCCTGATACTCCACCATTAGTTTTCTTTTAAGGTTAGGATAAAAAGTTGACAGCGCAATTAATCTTTCACTAAAATGGAAGTTTCAGAAGAAATGCATCAAAACACAGATTTTGGGTTGTCTTTTCTTAAACCCAAATATTTTAATGTTCCTTCAAATTAAATTATTTGTATTAGTCTACTGAAATGAAGCAAAGCGAAAGTTGATCCAAAACTCACCTGCATTTTCATATAATATTTACTGAGAGTGTGATGTGCTATTTTTTAAAAAAAATTTTAAACATATTTCCTGTACAGTGATGGGCGTACTCATCTTGCCCCCATCATAGACCAAGCAGTAACAGCCTGGAAAAATGGAAGCTCTGAGCTCCAGAAAATGCTTCCATGAGGCAAGGTAATAGGGTTATTAAATGCAATTCAATTTTTGAATCAACTGGGAGTGTTCTGTTTCCACGTAAGTACATAAGCTACTAGGGAAGAATTGATAAATCTGTAGATCTGACTTAAAAAAAAACAAACACACACCAAAACCACAGCTAAACAGTTCACACACACACACAAAAAAATCTGATCCATTCTGCTCTCCTCTTTCCTCCTTTCCTGAAGGTTCCTGCAGAACAGTCCCCCAGGTAATAACAGAGTGAAGAAGTGAAAAAGATCTTTTTCTAGATCACATTTTTACCATGCCTCGGAATATCAAGAAATCTATTTGGAACAGTATACACCTCCCCCAGTAATGCTCATTTAAAGCAATTCAAGAACTCATCAAGCAGCCAAAATAACCAAGGTACTGTGACACCCACATTGTGCTTTAAAACCCGTGCTTAAAAACTGCGCTGCTTCTAAGCGAGCTGCACTCGGTGGGTCAGCCGCCGATACCCCAACGCAGAGAAATGACAGTAACTGTGATGCCTTGAGAGCTCACGTTGCCTCACCACAAAGCTGAGCTCTATTTAACACGTGGTTTCCCAATAACAGGGGGTGACGAAGAAATGAGAACATGTATTTCATTTCATTCTCAGCCTGTAAGAAGGTGGCCCAAATGAAAGAAACAAGAGAGAAGAAAGACTTTTTGTAAGTGGTTTTCAGTCCTGCCAACAACAATATCCCTGTCTCTCCTGATTTGAGGACAGGGTCCCTTTGACATATCCAACCTACAAAGTGCCATTCAGATGTTCACCCAGAATCAAGATCAAACCCTGACAACAGAGCATGAAACATCCGAGCCGTGTCTCAGGATAGCAGTGACCTCTTGCCTCCCGAGCTCGTTATGCACATCCAGTGTCAACACTGTATTCGATAAGACCAGCCCACAGAAGATGCCAAGTCTCTTATCAACTTAAGTTTAATGGAATTCCACCATCTGACCCAAAGCAAAACTAGCAAACTGAAGTCCAAGACTTGCCTTACTCTCCGGAGCTAGTTTATTTAGTTTGCCCAAGAGTTCACCATTATTCATTTTAAATCCCCCCTCAGTGATGTCCAGCGTAACGGATCATGGGTAGCCCTTACCTCTCACCACCAGCAGGATTGAAACCTACCCAAAACTACTTTTTTTTTTTTAAAAAATGTCCTTGAGGGTCCTTCTTCACAAAGGAAAAGTGAGAAAGGTTCCTTTCTCACAAAGGAAAGTCTGCAAAGGGGAAAGCTGACCGTGCACCACCTTGACTCTGCGTCACTGAGAATCTTGTAACTGCGTGGGATTTGACCACAGTGTAAACTGATAAATGTCTTCCGAGAGCCTGGCTTTAACTTGGCAGGACCCAGCTAAACTCTGACAGGAGCAAACAGACAGCGAGTGCTGCTGCTTAATAAGGAGCTGTTAACAGCTGGACAGTACCAAAGTTTTCAGAAAATCTAAATAAATGTCTATTAGAGTTGCGATTTCTCCACTGAAAGTAGCCAGTGTCCTTCCCCTTGCCCTAAATTTCCCCTCTATTATCACGTCCCACAAGCTGTTCTGATGAGAAACGCCACAGACACTACGGGTGGGTATGAGCATTTCATTTAAGTTTATTGGAAACAAAATGGAAACAGATTGAAGCCCACTACAATTAAGCAGCAGCCACCTCCATCCTCTGAGCTCCTCAATTGCTCCTGAGCAGCTCAGCATCTCTGCAGAGCGCGGAGTCCGGCAAGGCAGAACCCCGGGGCCTAACAACTGAATTATTCACAATTTGCCCAGGAAGGTTCTGAATACAATACTTCTCAGCAAGTACCTTTTCTAAACATGACAAAGGTTATTTATGTTTCATCTTGCATGCTGCAGAAGTTATCACCGCCCTGCAGAGGCAAAATAAAGTGAATGCTCTGCGCTCCTGGAACGGGCACTGCATTTGCACAACAGTATCAGAGCTCAGAAAGACCCTACGGTTTCTTGTATCCACCATCCTATATTTGTCCTTTGATGACAAAATGTGCGTGTGTCTAATTTTTCAAGGATGTTCCTGTGATACCATTATCACAGATACAGAGGAGGATCAAAATAGCCTGTGACTGCATAGCTACACAATTGTAAAGATCTGCAGGAAAAGAAAATAATCGGGAAGGCTATTAGGAGCAATATTGTGCATCTACCTGTCTCTTCAAGAAGCATCTTTAAAGCCACCAGTACCAAATTATTTGCTAGCCTACAGTTGCAGTTTACTATGGGTGAGCTACTGCCTGACTTGTGATCTCAGCCGGGTGAATATCCCCCACTCCCAAGCCGAAGAGCACAAAACCGGTGGGAAGGCGCCGACAAACCAGCACCGCCACGGTGCCGTGGGAGTTACTGCCTCCCACCTCTGCACCAGAGAGCGATTGTCCCGTCGACTGGGGAAAGGTGACCTGCTTTTAGGTACAGCAAGACAAGGGGGTGAGGGGACAGAGTAACCACTAGCCCACAAGTGTGGGAAATAAAGTATTTTCAAGTATATCCAATTAAAATACTGCATTAAAAATTGGTCAGAAACTTTCTACCGAGCATGATTTATTTATTTTTAATTCTTAAATAACCGAGGGCATTTGTTCATACTTTCTAGCAAACTATCACATCTTGTTTAGATATCCACACAAGGATAAAGAAAATACCCAATTTGCCTACAGTTCTGCATCAAATCCAGCCATTTTAGTTCCCTTATGATTTATGAAAGGAGGCAGGCTTGGGCGTAGGGAACCACACCAAAAAAACCTGACAGATGCAACACTTAGAGATACAGTCTCAAACCTAAAGAGGACAAAAGGACAGAGAAGCAAGTTGCTGCAACCCACAACAGCTTTCACTGATCTAAGCTCCCAAGAGTTTAGCAGAATAGAAAAAGAAAGTGGCAGAAGTAACAAACAAAAGCCATTTCTGATTATTGGTGATAATACAGGGGAACACACACTGCCAAATCACATATTTTGCAGTGTTATTCTAATAAATAGACAATAAAAAGCAGTGAAATGTAGAGGTGGGACTGAATCCCATCTGCAAATGTAAATGCATTTTAGATACCTCAGCTGTTCGCAGCATTCATATCCTCACTCTAGTTTCCTCAAAAATGACAATAGGGACCCCTACCATGGAAGAAAAGACCACCAAGGACTATTAAATACAAAGATACAATATAATCTCCAGCTCAGAAAGTCCCTAAACTGCAGATTGCCAGAAGCTAGAAGGGTACATAAAGCTGCAGGTTTGATTTATTCCCGTGCTCTTCCCCTAAGCATCTGCTGCTGGCAGCTGCTGAGGGTGAGCGGTGGGGCTAGGTGGACCTTCCCTCTGTCCCACTCTGACTGTTCTCACTTTCTAGACTGGCTGAAGGTTCAGGTTTTGAATGGTGCCCCTTAGCCCCCAAAAACATCATATGGGGGTGAGGAAGAGGACAGAGATACTTCTACAAAATGAAGTGGAAATAAAGGGGGACAGCTGTTATGACCAAAAAAAAAAAAAGAAGCATGACAGAGACAAAGAATGGTAGACAGGAAAATGAGACACGGGATTTCTAGTAAAATCCATGGGAGGAGACCTGAACAAAATGTAATCCCTTCAAAGTAAGAAATATTGACATGGAAATACCTGCCTAGGAGACACCAGAGGCATCGCTGATAAAGTTAATACCTACACATTAACATCAGCCTTGGTTACTTGCGAGACCAACATAAAGCAAACCTGTTTCAGTAAAGCTCTTATTGAGAATGCAAATGGGAACAGGTTTATTGTGACCTCACAGTTGCTGTGGTCTTGCAGAAGCATGCACTCTTTTCACAAGGACAGTTTTCATAAAGATTTACAACATTTCAGCACATCTTTCTTAGCATGAAGATGAATTTAGTCTGTGCAGAGCAAATAGCTAGGAAAAGCAACCTGTGCGTGAAAGCTTGTCATAGCAAGGATAGGCAGGAGTACTCAGCTCTCAGCTTGGCTCCTACGCTTCCACCAAGTGCTCTCAGCAGAGCTTGAGGAAAATCCTTCAGTCTCTTACCAGTCACTGGATAGTGTCTTAAGGAGGATGAGGAAAACAAAAATAATTCTTCACTTCAATTCCTATCCCTAAGCATCTCTTCGCAAGCGTGGAGAACACAGTGCTTCAGTGCTGTCAGCAAGAGCTTCTCCAAAGCTAGAGCTGCTAAGTGATGTCCATAACGAAGAGAAATTTAAAAGTTTCCATGAAATTGTTTCTTATTTCCTACTCAAATGCACATTTTCTACTGTAAGCTGCAGGTGCTGCTGTTAGCTGGAGACTACACATGTGCCCCAGGGATGAAACATACTTTTCCCTTTCCAATGATGTACAAACCAGGATTCAATTATAATGACACCTCCCACATGCACAAGGAAAAAAGCTCCTGAACAAGGTATTCTGCTTAGTAATATTCAACTTCCATAGAACTGCAAACACAAGAGACCTGAATTATTATTAGGATTTCCATAACTCAGGCGAGTAAGTATTCATAATTAACTGCTGCCCTAAGTAATTGCTTACAAGAATCTCTGCTGCTGTGAGCAAAGTAGAATCCACCCTGAAGAAATAGTTCAGTTAACTTCAAGGTAAATAGAATTAGAAGTATTTTTAAAAAATTAAAAACAACAACACAGGAACAAATACTTAAAAATCAGTTCTCTTTCTTTTTTCCTCATCTTTTTTTTCTGGCAATAAAAAAAATAAGTCTATACTAGTACACACAGTGTGAAAGCACATTATTTCTTTCAGAAAATACAATGGAAGTAGGTCATCAGGGGAGAAAAGTCCTACTAGGCAAATTCCTAGGTGTTTCTAGGACAGGGCCTAGTGTCAATAGACTTGCCCCCTCACACAACAGCCAGTACTGGAAATCGGGTTTTCTGCAGTCACAGGCAGCGAGTTCAGAAAAGCCCTGCTGCTTGCGAGGTGTCGGAAACCTTTTGTGATTGAAAAAGTCCCTTCTGACTGTGGAGTACCAAAGCAACTCAGTACAGCTCTGTGCTCCTCCAGACTCAGCACAGTTTGAGTCATAGTTCTACACAACTATCCTAACTCAAGGACTAATTTAATGACTGCTTACATTTCATCATTTCATTAATTCCCTAGGGAGGGTAGTAACAGGGGAAAAAAAAAAAATACTAAGAGTCATCCAGCACTGGGAAGGGCTAATAGCCCCCACAAATATAAGAAAAAAACCACTAGACCAATATGCAACATAAGGAAAATCCTGTCTGATATAACTAAAGTAACATGAATCACAGGTACTGAATGGGAGAGGAGGGAGAAACTACCGCAGAAAGAAGGCCACTGATAATGGTGCCTGTGTCCGGCTCATCCTCATAAAGTAAGCAGCAAAAGGCCAATACCGTTTTGGAAGGCAGATAAAGGAGCATCATATCACTAAGTGCTCAGAGGAAAAAAAAAACTCTTTGCACCAAATCCAGTCAATTGATGCTGAACCTCTATTGATCAGAGCAGCTGTGAAATCTTCAAGTGCAGGTGTAATACTGAAACATCCTGGCAGCTCACCCTTTTAAATAAATCCACCGAGAAGTATAGCAAGGTACAGCCTAGTCTTGCAGAGGCATTACAACTACATCCTACAGCAACAAGTACAACAGAAAACATGCAGTAATGACAACCTCCTTGGAGCAGAGCATTATCATTCAGTTATATATTTATCTATAGGACACAGTATCATGGAAACTGGAGAACCAGACTGGCAAAACTATATTAAAGCTCACAGCAACATATTAGAAGTTAAGACTGGCTCTTCTTTAACATGATTTTTCTCTACAAAAATTTTGTTGTTAAAAAATAAAAGAGCTTTTTATTTCCAGAAGGCCTGCTGGAACCACAGCTTGTTTACTTTGTGGTGTCCCCATCACATGTAGTTTTCCTCTGTTCTGCCCATCTACTTGGATTTCCTCTACATGAAGAGAGCAGAATGACCCATACTTAGGGTCTTAACTTAGAGATGAGACATTGCCAAGGCACATATTAGGAACTAGGAATTGAGAAGCATTTCTGTGTCCCACACATTAGATTCAGCTTATATTTGTTACTGGTCACATGTTCATGCAAAAAAAAACCCAGCAACATCCAAACTCGAGTTCAGCTTGTGGCATATCAGCTAGTAGCAAGGTGCTTAGGGTGGAGAATGGCAGGTTTCCATCTCAGGAGAGACCTGATGTTCTTGGAAATACTAGAGCAGAGCAGAAATAGTGCTACTGAATCAATGTCAGGCAACGAAAAATACACCATTGAATAGGAATAGGCAGACTTTTATAGCCAATTGAAAAATGCTAGGCCAGAAACTGCTTTGACAAGAATTCCTTAATCAATAAGCCTTTCCATTAGTCAGTCAAATTCCTGACTAATAAATACTCCTATATGCATGCTAAACAACTCCAAACACTCCCTGAGACAAACAAAATAAACAAACAAAAAAATTGCATGGGTCACTGTCCATGAAGAGTCTCCACTTCATATATTTTACATAAACCTTGTGGTTTACAGCTTGGAGAATTTCCTGCATCCTGAAAGCTCAAAAGGTTTTTACTGAATAATTATCATCTCAAAAGCGGAGAGCCCTCTCTATCGCTATAGTCAAGACCTTAAAAATTCAATTATTGCTTAGTAAAGGCAATTGGCTGACTATAACAGGATGAAGTTTGTGGGTTTTTTGTGTTTTGTTTTAAATCAAAATTTCCTTTGACTGAAGTAGAAAGGTAGAAAAGAAAGTATTCATGAACTGACTCAGATTCCAGTAGATCATCTCCAGTTGGCTGAATGATCTTCTCTAGAGTCACAGTAACTCAGACTGAGACACTTAACTGAATCTCCCCCAGTTTCCAATATTTCAAAGGTAACCTCAAGAGTTCCTCGCATGGAGCCAGCAGCTCAAGAGCAAGAGCTACTATACCACAGGTAATGAGCCACTGGGGATTCAAAGAGCAAAGAAAAAAAAAAAGAGCAAGGGGGGGAATTTTTTTTTTTAAACTGTAAATGCAGGAGAAATATAAAGAAACAGATATAAGGAGTGCAGGGAAAGCTATGGAGATTCGTCGCAAGAGCACTTATTGCCAAGAGGAAGATACTTAAGAAGATACTAATCAAATCTCAGTTCTTCCCTTCTGCAGTTAACCTCCCTGAAGGTTGCTGCTTTTTTTTGCGCTTTAGTGCAAAAAAGTTGCCAAATATATATCCTTTTATTTACAATAAATTTTGGAGTTTAGCAGTAAAGCTTCACTGACATTTGAATCCTATTGCTTCTTCATGGGAACTACCAATAAAGACCCCAACCCAGTTTCTAATGTGTAAAACAAGCAGCATATTTCCATGTAAAAGATTAAAGTACTCTGGCCATTTTTGTGTAATATAAGGGAGAAAAAGAACTTAACATCTCGAACTCTAGGCAGTTTTCTTATTTCTACCAGCTATTTCATGGTGATTGTAAATGAGGGTTATATCTGAAGAGTTTAAGATACACACACAGATGCAAATTGCTTTAAGGTTAACACCATGACCTGTGGGCCAATACAAAGAGGATGAACACTGGTGGCACAATGGGATTAAGTACAGGTATGGTGTAAGCACCAGATCCATCCAGATATGGAAAAGATTTGGTGTCATGAAATATAAATGGCTTCAGAGAAAGTCTAATTTGAAAATAAGAAGTTAAAGACAGAAATCGCATTAAAAAGTGTTCATGCAGAACATTTGTCTGCATTCACTGTATAATCAGGACAGGCACACGCTGCCAAAACAACCACGAAAACAAAGCTGAAGATAGTGCATCAACAGAAGAAGGAAGCAAACCTACAGGTATCCAAAGATATGAAACCCATGTTACCTCTCTGTTGCATCTACCTTTCAGTTTGAACGGGAAAGTACAGCCTCATGTTTTTTAGCAGTTTGTCCTAGATGTAATTTTTATTATCCAGTGATTGCTTGTTGTAACCATACTTTGTATGAAATAGCATGCAACAGAAAAATAATATGTATGCCCATTTTACTGCCCCAAATTTGATTTCTGTGCCATTTCTTCTGACAGACCAGTTTTATTTCATCCCATCATTATTTTACCTTACCTGCCCTCAGTCTTCATTTTGTTTCAAGGAGAAACTCATCCTTACGCAGGAAAGCCAGCATATGATATATCCAACATTAAAAGCTCACTGAAGCTTTATTTGGAGCTCGTAGTTCGCGGCACACAGATGAATTTTACCCTCAATAAACACTGAAGAGTTCTGGCCAAATAAGGGAGAATACTGCATGCCAGTACTCAACATGTTTTCTTCACAACAGAATCAATGCTTCATTGCTGAAGTGACTCGCAGCCATATCCTGTTCCTGACTTTCATTATCACCTGAGCATTTTCTCAAATAGCAGAAGAGCTGAGGTTATACTGTCTGTCAACCAGCTCCTGTCACAGAGTCAAAGGTACTGGCAATGTAAATTAGGCTCTCACTGACCACTGGACCCTTTTTCAGGGAAAAAAGACAACTGTATACCTCCAAACTTTTATGCCATGTAAATCAGGATATAATCACCTACCCAATTATTTGCTCTGTCACAAATACAATATATCTACCCTCTACACTTAACCCAGCTCACTCAAACTGACTCTAAAATTAAATTCTTTAGAGAAATCCAAGTTTTTCTTCTTTGTAATTTTAAATAAGATTTCTGTGTATAGGGGAGTGTCTAAAACCATCTACCTCCCTAAAATGAAGTGTGATCAGGGGAGGAATCTGCAGAATGTATGCATTCCTTCAGCCTAAAAATAATTGGAGCAGAGCAGTAAACAACTACATCCCAGAACTTCTTATGTGGTCATAGGCGAAAGGAAAGGTCTCCCCACAGAAATAAACTCATATTTTTCAATTTATTTCATTTCTTAAAGTGTTAATTATTAACTCAGTAATTAGGACAGTCACATGCCACGCTGTCTTAGGGAGTAAAAAAAAAGTATTCACATTTAATGTTATTAGAGCTGACAGCTCTATCCATCCTGGTCTTGTTTATCTCCTTCCTCAAAACCTTTGCATCCATGGAGGGGTTACCTAAGGCCAAGCAGCAGCCACGCTCTCAAGCTAACGGAGTTAGCATCTCCATGGGATAATCCAGGCTACCCCCCTGCTCTGCACCGTACCCCCAAGCCAGCTCTGCCGTAAGGCACACACATCCCCCGCTTCCCCTGTGACTTCCCAAGGGCTTCTTCGGACCATCCAGGCTTACCTCACTCGGGGATTCACCTGGGATTTTTCTAACTTTAAAAGGTATTTTCCTTTTTGAAAACACAGCAGTATTTCCAAGCCTTGCCAAGCTGTTTCCTTTTTCTCTTCAACAAGAGGCAACACCTCCAAGTGTGATATATGAACTGCAAACAGTCTACCATGACAAGCTTGTACTAAACTTCAGGCTTATTAAATAACTCCTACCTCTTAAGTCAGTGACATTCAATGGCAAATACAATCTTTCTCAGGGTTTTTTGTTTCATTTACAGGTTTGGGGGTTTTTCCCCCCCTACTTTCTCACTATTTTAGTTTGACACATAGCTTGACATCTTTTGTAATTCCCTTAGACCAGAAGGGGCATCTACTGAAAATGCAAACTGAAAATGAATTTTATTAGGCTCAACAGGGAAAAGGCACCATGGGATTCATCATGGTTTTGTATCAGACACTAATTGACAGCAGACTAAAAGGCATTACACAGTTCTGATTTCACGACTCCCACCACAGCTCTGCAACCACTTCTTTCTTTTTTTCCTTGGAAAGCAGAAAATAGTCATTAAAAGCAGCACCAAGTAGTCAAAAGAAGGAGAGAACTAGGCATTTATACAAACCAACCTACTGCAAACATCTATGCTAAACCACAGCAATTTCATACAATGCAATAATTTAATAGCTACAGTAGAAAGAAGGAAAGAAGGGGTTTTTCAGTATTTGCAAAAGAATAATTGTTACTTAGTTTAAATATTAAAGAGTAAGTGTATATAGGCCAGAATTTACCAGCCATGTTCAAGCATTAACTTTAGGGGCAGGAAAGACTCCAGGATTTAACCTCAGACATTTGAGTACAGTTTAGTTTTAAGTAGGAGGTTAGACACAGTCACGGGAGCTTTTTTTTTTATACTGGCCCATTTCCTTATCTCTGCTCTGTCTAGTTTGGAAATAATATCATCTTCCACGAGTAAGTGCATTAGCTCCTCCTGAAAGTCTTCCTGCTCCACATTCAATGCACGCACACCAACTCACCTAATATGCAATGACAGCTGCCAAACGGCTCTTTCTTCTCCGAAAGATGGAACCTGTCTTATATTTCAATCTGTTAACCTCACAGTCACGGCACTCCTAATTATCCACAAATTCTGGATCGTCTCTTACATCAGCTAGACAAAGCAGCTGTTGCAACTGCAGCCCTCCTCGGTGACTCTCAGCCACCCGGCCAGTCCCAGGGGATGCTCCGGCTCTCTTCCTCTTGGCTTCTGCTGAAAACATCAAGTGCACGCAACACAAGTGCTCAAAACTTGCTATCTAACTACTGTCCAGCCAACATTAAAAACTATTTTCTGGTAGTGTGGGGTGTCTGGTGGGTGGAGGTTAGGGTAGTTGTTGTTTGTTTGGGGTTTTTTGGTGAGGTTTGGGGGGGGGGGGGGAGTTGCCTTTTTAAAAAAAAAATTCTCACAACAAATATATTAACATGCCAGTTTCCTGCAGAGATAGGACATTCTCAACATCTAGAATTTTAATGCAATTTAGAAGAGTCTGTAGCTAAGAGGGTGGCAAGAGCAGAGAGTATAGATTAAAAAACATACTGAATACAAGCACATAACACTGACAAAATCTAGGGCTGCTTTTTTTTTATGCCAATTAAGTTGATAATTTGCCAACTTTGCATTCTTGTCACTAAATCATATATAGTGACAGGTGTCACAAGTAGAGTCCCTCCCTTGCAAAAACACATCAGATAGAATAAAATAATTGCAAATCATGTGCATTGCTACCAAAGAGGAAAACCAGAGAGAGGAAAAAAAAAGAGTAAAGGTCAGTTACATGTGACTTCAGTTTTTTTGCTAATTTTGAATGGTCAATGTGATTGTAATGTGTATTTGGTTTGCAGTGCTTGTTGTTTTACTTCAATATTACGCTTCCAGGAATGCTAATTTAACATAGATGCAAGGTGGATATACATATTTATGATGCTGTAGGAACCACACAACACTATTTCCATTGCTATCTGCTGAGAGCAATGTATTACACAGAGGAAGGACACCTTGTCCATGGAAGTGTGCAGAATAGTCACACTGAGATGAACCAAGCAAGACTTGGGTATTACAGAGTCCAAATACTGCCATCACTAAGCTTCTAGAAGGACCTTGCCTTTCACTGCTGACACCTTCCTGAAAGGGCTGAAGGATATTTCCACAGCCCGCAGATATGATGCCCAGGGTCTCACTAACACAATGCTAGAGACAAATATCACAGCAGATCCAAAAAACTACTGACAATGGTTTTCTATTAAAATGGTTCATCAATGGTTCATGACCCACTGTGGCTGGGTCAACAAGGTGTAAACCAGCCAATTTTTCATGCAAACGAGAGGTCAGTGCCACCTTCGTGGAGGGACTTGGTCACACCGACAGATAACAGAATGCTAAATCACCTCACAACAAACGGTGACCTTTCAGGGATGACACATTTAAAGTGAGGAACTTTTGCTGTTAAGATAGCAAGAGCAGTGACCGAAACCACACGTTGTATGGTACTCTGTGGTTAACTGTCACGGGCAGAAAGCACGGAGGAAACATGCATGTACAAAAAGCCTACATAACATCTAAGAGGCCACATGTCTTTCACACCCTACTTGTTGCTTTGGATTTAAGGGCTGGAGAAGTTTCAATGAGAAATCTCTAGAAAGGGAATGAAGGACAGCACAAGACTACTATTAGGAAAAAAGTGCATAATATTACAAAGAAATATTTAGGATTCTCCATTCTTCTAACAGTTTTTCTTTCTCTGTATCTGTCACCAATATAAACATCACACTTGGAATGATAGTACATAAACATGTGCTTTGAAGTTTTATTGTTTCTCAGCACCATGAAACATCAACACCTTTTATGTGTTTATCCTGGATTGAAGTTATGCAAGTCATTGTGATCCACTTAACATTTTATGTAGACAACAATTAAAAAAAAAGTCACAGAAATTCTTTGAGGACTGAAAGGCTCCACAGGACGTCTGAAGTTGGGATTTTAGGCTATTTCCACTATTGCAGAAACCAACAGCTGCTGCTTCCAGGAAGCATTTGACCAGTTACACAGCCATGATGGGCAAAGGCGATCCTATTCTTCCAAGTAGCTTCAATACCTCCCAGACAGAGTATATCCAAATGGAACAGCAATAATCAGCAAGCACAGGAGCACACGAGAAGACAAAAAGACCACCTGTTTGCGCCTTAGGTACAAGGGAATGCTGCAAAAGATAATTTTAAAGAGAGCTCTCCACCTCCACAAAAACGAGGACGACTGCAATAGCTGTTATGCCACCACTAGGTACAGTAACACATCCAAGAATACAAGAACTTATTTGCCCAATTATTTAAAAAGGGAATTTACTTTCAAGCTGCTTAACAAGTGTATTAACCATTATTTAACAAAATAACAATACGATCAGAACATCTGTGGCTGGCTACACTATATTTGATGGTGCCTGAAGGAGAAAAGCCAATAAATTGATTAAACATTAGCAGTAGGAAGTTGTCATTTTTTTTCCTCACTATAGAGATGCTTTTAAGCCTTACAGACTTTAGTGTGAATTTGACTTGCCATATTTTTCGGTAAAAAAAGAATGCCAACCATATGAGCAAACTGGACAGATACAGCAGATAGCATTAATAGCTCTTAATCTCAGCATTGTCTTAACCTGGCAGACATTATTTCAAGTATCATGTATCTCACACAACTTGCTATTTCACAGCAACTTCTTCCCTTCCCTCCCTCCCCCCCCAGCACTAGTCATAAACAGTATTGGCATAAAAAGCCAAATGAAAATTAATTTTATCCTTCCTGTTGCAGCATGTATTTGATATGCAGCCCTCAATCAGACAGTGTGGCTCTTCTTGTTTGGATCAGATTGTGAAAAGGAATGCTTTGCTCAATCTGTTTAATCCAAAGTTGAACCAAAATATACCTTTTTGTCAGACAAGCAGTGATTCTGTGTGGGAAAATGCAACTGCAAAGGTTGATGATGTGTCTATATGTGCAGGTTGATCAGATCAGGTTTCTGTGTGCTCTGAACTCAAATAGTTTCTCTTCAGAGATCTCTGCTCAAGCTATCTATTAGTCACAGCTAAATGAGCAACAATTTCAAATATACAGAACACAGATACACTTAAGTCATAGAAATTCGGTGCATGCAATACTTGACATAAAACAACAACAGAGGATATCCACAGCCGACAAAGCTTGGGTGAAGCTGTGGGAGGAGGAAGGGAGGCTCCCCTGCTCTTGCCATGGCAGAGACACTGAAGGGCAATCCCACCTTCCTGCTTGAGGCATTGGGGTGCTGCAGATGGTCCCTTCAGAGGTAAGCATCAAATTCTACTGATCATGCTTTTGAAGCAGATTTTGCACCACTGTGGTTTAATTGTAAAATTTAACACACAGCATATATCTGCTACAGGGATTTCTGGTCACAGAGCTTTATATTTACTCTTTGCTTCAGTGATTTCAGAATATAATCAAACTCCTGGCCTACGAAATTCAAGAATTGAGGTCCCAGAACATCTGTGCAACCTTTCTACTCTGTGTCCCCTTTATCAAGCTGATCTTCCAAGCATGATACTTGATGCCCCTCACCATATATGAAATACCACAGAGTATTGCTTGACAGCTACCAAACAGTTACCATGGACCTCAGAGTTTTCATGGTCCATAAAAGAGAAAGGATGAGTAAGGGGAAATAAATGTGATGTACCAGGATTAAAAAAAAAAAAAAAGAAGGTCACATGTAGAAATGCAGCACTGTGAATTATAAAAAACTACAGCTCTCCTTTTAAGGCAGTATTTTTTTTTTTTTTTAATACTTATACAGTTATGGGACAAATAGTCATAAATGGAACAGTGATTTATATTCCACATAAATAGATCTCCATAGAAGCCTAAATTTCAAAGATACCCCAACTAGATAGACCAAACTTCTAGGGAATGAAAGGGACAATTTCGCATGTGTGCAGAAGATCAGTAATCACATATAATAGCGATACACGTCATTAAACCTAATAATTAATGCAGCATTACCACTTTTTTTCCCCCATCTTGGGGTGCTGGGAGAAGAATCTGGGTGAAATCCACCACCCCTATCCCCCAATGAAAACTCAGTTTCCCAAAAATTATCATTTTCTCACAGAAATATTCTCAGCCTATAACCTTCACTGTTGAATAGGAGGCACTGTTCACTTCAGTTACAATGATTGAGGGGAGGGAACTTAAAGAAAAGCTTAGACTTTACAACACAGACACTGAGCCCAAATTTAAATCTCATTGTGGGTTTATCCTGAGAAGCATCCTCAAATTAGAAGTAGTACCTGGTGAATCAGACTAAGGGACCAGACATCATTCCTCCCTCAAGCACCCTCCGTTAGCAGATGTTTAATCACGACCATGTTATCCCAGGAAAATGCACATATTTGGGAGTCAGGTTTTGCCTCCAGCTCAGGAGGACCAGTTCTAGGATTCAAACATCCCCCTTCTCTCCAAGGCCTGGGCTTCCTTCAACACCAAAACTTTGATCGCTTGGTGGTTTTGACCAAGGCGCTGAAGTGCCTCATCAGTCTCTGTGTGCACAGGAGCAGAAGTGGCCACAAGCAACCTGAGACATCTTTGCCCAGCCAGCGGCCTTCGTCCCCACTCCGAACCAGCTGAAGGTGTTTCAGCAAGAGCTCTCACGCGCTTGCAATTTAAACAGTTGGTGTTTCTCCAATACTGAACAGAGACAGACATTGAAGTACAAGAATATCCTCATAGACAGAAATTCTCTTAATTTGCACTAGCTTTACTGATTTGAAAATGCTGGTTATGATTTCATAGTTAAAGCAAAGCTCAGCATTGCTTTCTTCCACCACGTTACATATAAAGAACACAGTGTGTCTTCCCAAAGCTGCAGCATTAAATATCAGAAAGAATTAAAAAAAAAATCTACAGTTAAACAGAGGGGATTGTGAAATTAAGTGAAATGACTAAGAGAAAGTAGCTGATGTTTTCCTGTTCATGTTTCCTAGAAGTAAATCACATCAAACCCAACTGAAATTATTTTGTTGTTTGTCAGCATAAACCAGAGCCCCCAAGGTGTGCTCAGAGCAACCAAACATAAAACCAGTGCTGGTGTGAGAAGAACTGGGCTGTCATGCTGCATGGTGGATAAACGCTCAGATTTTATACTCCCTGTGACCACTTCAACACAGTCGTGGTTTGGGAAGGAGACTGGGGTGCTAGTTGTATTCACGTACTGTGGCGTACCTCAAAGCTCCAAAGCATAGATTTAAAGAGTTGCTTGAAAGGAGAGCAGAAGGTACAGTAATGAAACTAGAGACCGAGAAACTCATGGGGTGCAGGCTTTTCAGAAGGGCAGTGTGATGTATGTTTACAGAAGCCTCAAATGCCCTTTTTCATAACTCTGTTTATAGCTCATCTGTGTGCAGTATGTCTTGACCGGAATTGGTCTTTGACACAGACTGTAAAATACAAATCTTAAAAGGACCCAATGGAAAATAAAAGTCAGCATCATGACAAAATGGATGATTTCTTTCCATTCATTCCTTCCATATAAAGGAGATATGGAAAATATGTTTCCCACTATAGAAATTAAGAATTCTGCTTCAACAAAAACTTCAACATCACAGCAGCCAGATGTGTAAGAGCTTATTAGTATTATTGCTGTTATTACTATAGCTGCTCCCAAACGAACACAGTCCTCCTTTTTGAAGGAGATCTTCCTCAGCTGCCTGTTTACTTGTCAAGCAAAGAGAGGGGCAGTCGCTAGAAGAGATGGTAGCGGCATCACAGTAATACACCAAAATATTACCATGAAGACAAGCTGAATCCAGCAAAGATGCTGCTGAACTATGTAGAGATAAATAGGTGTTTTATCTGTTCCGGATAATTTTGACACCAACACAGCCTGATGACAAAGACAAAAAAAGTCATCTTCTACAGCTAACATCTTCTATGACAGAGGAAGCTTGAATAGGAGGAGAAATACAAATAATTTGTTTTCTGGGCTGTCAAGCCCTTTGTCTTGACCCAACAACAAACCTATTGATCTACTTCAAAGCACAAAGGGAACAGTAACTGTCATGACGGTATGACACAAACCAGATTTAAAAATAAAAAGAGAAAAGAAAAAACAGCTTGTTTATACTCTGACAACCGTGTGCTCTGGCATTCCTCCTCCATCCTTTCACATGCACTCGCGAGGGAGATGCGACATACCCGTCCCATGTGGCAGTGCTCTCCTGGGCCTTGCTCAGAGTCCCCTCCCCTGTGCCCTGTGAGCCCTCCTGCCCTGCTTCCTCAAGGAGGACAGCACTGAGAAAGCGTACAGTCCAGCGCGCCATTTGCAAGGGAATTTCTCAGCCTGCTTTGGGGGATAAATGCCACGAGGAGGCGATGGTGCAGGCTGCGAGCTCAGCCTCGTTTCCAGGAATAAGAGCCTACACGTACAATTCAATCCTTTCTGCTGGAAATCTCCCAGTAATGGTAGGGCTACCACGTTTTCTCTGCACTGCCAGCAAGCAGCACATCCACTTTATTTCCATTCCCCATCCCAACTTTCAGTCAAATCCAGATGCATGTTTCCATCTGGCTTCCCTGCAATACAGACCAGCTTGGCCAATGTCCTCACACCACCTGTCAGTGCACATTGGCCTAATTCAGCAAACAGCATTTGTTAAACCCAGTGGTTTTGGAGATTTGTTTGGTTGCTGTCCTCTTCGTAATTTTTTTCTTTTTTTTTTTTTTTTTAAATATTCAATGTGGTTTTGTACTTAAGAGCAAATCACCTTGCTTGAAGAAATATCAAAAGGTTGAACTAGGATTTCATGTGGACTACCTGGCATTTTTGCTCTAAGGATTGTATTGGAAAAAGAAAGAAGTTAAATAAAAAAAAGAGAATGCTTTACTTTGCAGTTGTTTTGGATCAGTCCAAGTTTGATTCATCAGATATCCCAAAAAGTTTCTCTCTCATTTCAGCCTGACTTGTTCCCCTCCCCGATTATTGTTTTGACTGTGAAACAAAAATATATTTCCCCACTGTATTAATCAGATATTGGGGATATTCCGTTATTATAGCACAGCTGTAGAAACAGTCCTCTCAGGTTTTCTTTTAACAGAAATGAAGGTAAATCAATACTAAGCAAATTTCCCAAAAGTCAAATTCTCTAGAATTACAACGAGGATGGATGAAAAAGTATTATGCCAGATAACGCTGCAAAACACCAAGGCACGTGGGGCAAAAGATTTGTTTTTCCATACCAGTTAGAGCTGCCCCTTTGAGCAGATGGGCAACTGTATGAAACCTGAAACTTTCAGTGGTAAGCAGAAGTACAAAAAGGTGATAAAAGAGCCTATTTTTTCCCCACACCAGTTTAATCTTTTCTCTTTCAGACACCAGTGGAGACATCTGGACTGGTGGGTTGTATGTGTTATGATGCTCATCATTAAACCCTGGACTGACTGTATTTTTAAGAGGATACCAAAGGGTACCCAGACGCAACCCCAGTGACAAAAGAATATACTATACGTACACAGGATGGGGGATTTCTTCCTTTTGAGTCCTCAACTACTCTCACATAGTTCATACTCCAAACAGCCGTACAAGTCTTACACAGGTCACTTGGCAAGCATTAGCCAATATTCTGAGAAAAGGTGCAAGGGAGTACAACCCCCTATACTACTTTTTTTTTTAAATAAGAAACTGCTCATAAATATTGTTCTTGCTTTCACAAGAGTACTTCCATAGAATATAAATTTTCATTTATCTTCAATTCATGCAGCAAATAAAATTCTACTCCCTCCAGAAAGGCATGCAAGTACATACTAAAATTTAGCATGTGGGGACACGCATTGAAGCACAAAATAAGCACATTTTAAAACTTTGTTCTCAAAAGCCCAAGTTAGCTTAACAAAAGTAAGATTTAACTTATACTTTTTCTTTGAAATTGAAAGGAACAGTATAGAGGACTTAAGAAACATATTCAAATGAGTGAAAGTCCCAGCACATCTATGAAGATGGTTTTGCTAAACAGACACACGCAAATTAGATAAAGGCCTCAGTATTCATTGTACCTTGAAAGGCAGGGTTTTATAACTAAGTATAGACAGCGACAGGAATAGTAAACAAAACAGATGACTAGATATTTTGTAGGAAAAAAGCAACCTATTTTCTTTCTGTAAGCAATTCATGCTATGATGTTTATTTTTGTGTACTTCTCACTTTTTTTAAAAAACTCACAGCTGCAGTAGGCATTATTTCTTCAGTAAAGTGGCAAAACAGCCTTGGATATAAATCTCATTTCCAGATGTACACAATTTTCAGACATGGCCACTCGCGTGCTCTGTGTCAGCAGTCTATGAGTAAAATGAATTTATTGCTTCCTTCACGGCAGCAGTTGAGTAGCACCTCCCTGGTTAGCTTGCAGCTTGGAAAGCAAATGCTTTTCCCACTTGGTAAAGCTCTAATCTCTGTCAGACACTACCTGCTTGTGGAAACTGGGGTCTTATCAGGGAATCTCACATTACTAAATATTACTGAAGCATCCCTACAAGGCCAAAAGCCCCCAAAACAATTGTTCTTCTATTAGGATGGGATCTTTTATGCTCTCTAGTATTATTTTTCATGGGGGGTCAAGCCTTTCAAACTTCCACTTATTTCCTTTCTTGCTACACAAGCATAATTGATAAAGTGAGGCAATTTGCCTGTACTATCTCAAAAATTGCTACTGAGCTGCCTGAAGCTTAGCAAGCTCAGAAAACATAATCTGAAATTCCCAGTAATAAAGATACGGTATTTTATCTTTCCTCTCTGATCTGAAGGAACAGTTCTACAAACAAGGGGAAAACAGCCTGGATTGCATCTGTTTTAAAACTGGCAGCAACTTTTAGGTTTAGATAATGTATTCCCGCTAAGTTACATCCTTAAATCAGAAAAAACTCAATGAAATCTGCAGAATCTCTTTAAGAAATGGCTTACATTGAAATACTCATTGTCAGAGTTGTATTAAAAATAAAAGCTAATGTGGATAAGCACAAACATTTAAAAATATGTAACCCGTAGTAGAGTAGGTTAAAACCACCACAAACCAAGAACAAGCATTTCAAGAAAGTGATCCTTATACACACCAGTCATTTTTAACCAGCCCTATTCATTAATTGTATCCTGCATTACAATTACCAAGATTATACCAACTTCAGGCATAATTCCCATTCCCAAGAACAACAACTGCGAAGCCAGACGCAAAGAGGGAGAAGGAAAGAGACATTACACTTAATGGAAACTCCTTTGTCTTAGGAAAAACTACAGAAGTGCTGAAAAGTCAAAGTCTCCTTTTCTTCCAGACCCCATTGCTGGTATTGCTGCTGCCTGTTGACTTTGGATCTGAGCTGTAAGTAGACGCAGAGGAAAAAGAAGACAACATGCAAGAAAAAGACGACTTCGAGTTTTCCCTGCATGTTCCTTGTTCTTTTACTCCTTTCTTGCTGTTTAAATGCGCGCGATTACGCCGGCCATATCAGACTAAATCCTAAGCGTGAGACACAGAGAATGAAATAGCATAATCACACGACAATAACATGCATCACAAAACATAACCAGTAAGAACATATTGCATAATTTAATAAATTACTATATAGAGAGAGACGAATAGGTGTGCATTAGTCACATATAGGAGTATCTACACCTACCTGAAAGGAGGTTGTAGCGAGGTGGGGGGTGGTCTCTTCTCCCAAGTAACCAGCGATAGGACAAGAGGAAATGGCCTCAAGTTGCGCCAAGGGAGGTTTAGACTGGACATTAGGAAAAACTTCTTCACTGAAAGAGTGGTCAGGCCTTGGAACAGGCTGCCCAGGGAAGTGGTTAAGTCACCATCCCTGAAGGATTTAAAAGACATGTAGATGAGGCGCTTAGGGACATGGTTTAGTGGGCATGGTGGTGTTGGGTTAACGGTTGGACTTGATGATCTTAGAGGTCTTTTCCAACCTTAATGATTCTATGATTCTATGAGCATATGGGAGTTTTACTTCCATATTCATATATTGCTCAGGAACAGATTGACAGGGAGCACAAAACAAGCTGTAACCAACCTTTCCCTTTTATTCTTGGATGTGTCATGTAAGGTGGGAAGTGCCCGACATAGGTAAAAATTGGAAAATAATTGTATTTAAAAAGATTAAATAATTCATTCAATGGCATTTCTGCAACCCTCTGTGTAATTGAACAGCTTTTTCCATCTTTCTCCTGAAAAGCCCTTAATTGTAACCACTGAAAGGAAATACATTTCTCGCTATTTTTACGAAATATGTGTTGTTATATCTCAGCAATCCGCTCCCATTTAACTCTGCAATACAGCTGTGAAACAGTTGATTTGGTTTGGTGCCTTACTTCTGAAGTACCTCACGCACCACATGAGGCAGCGACCACAAGAGAAGTCCAGACCACAGACAGAAATGCAAAATCTTGAATAAATCCCCTGCAATAAGAAACTTCTGAGGGACTTTGCTGCTGTTATTCTGGGGAGAGGAGGCAAAGCCACTTTGCAAGCCTGCAGAGAACCTCAGTTCCCATTAGTCCAAAGTGCCATCGGCACCACTTCAACAAACCATTAATGCGCCAACTGGAAAACAGGGCAATTTTTTCCCCTTCCAATCTTTCCCAAGGGATGGTATTTTTTTCCAGTTTTCACCCCAGGCACTATGACAAAGCGTGATCAGAGAGAAAAAGATATTTTTCCCATCATAATTCAGCCGCTTGCCTGCAGGTTTATGTTCTTCAGAAAGGCTCACCCCTGCCTCTCCTTCGCCCGCACGGGGCTCTGCAAACCGACGGCCGTTACCGTTGTGCGTCTTCGCAGAGGATCCACTTCAGCCACACAGCAACCAAAACGGGTTGGGTGACTCATTCACACACACATCTCATTATTGACTCGGTCCAAACAAGTTGATGGCCCTGATGCTCATTTACACTAAAGCCAGTTAGCCTGAAATTTCCTTTACTCTAAACCCAACAATATCACCCTGGCAGCATAAAGGAGCTTTAAAATGAGTTGCAATGAAATTCATTCCTCCTTTATGATGCCAAAGGAGCGTAAAGTGGCCTAAGTGCAGACAAGATCGTAGCCAAATGACTTCTGCCATTGATTTCATCAAAGTAGAATTCGACCCGATTTTAGCATTTATCAAACTGAGCTTGAAATCCAGCTCAGCTGTGCTGGGGTCAGTGAAACTGCCAGTTCGGCTCAGCCAGGGACATACACCAAGATACCCAAATGTCTCTGGGTGCTAAATTTAAGAGTCTCAACAAGGTGCGCTGGAGAAAAGAGCCAATTCAGGGGCTGGATACAGAACATGTTGTAACTCAAGTCCTTCTATCAGCTCATAAGATGGACACTAAAAGCAGAGGAACCCAAAATCTCCAGTTGTTCCTGACCTTAATTTCTTGGCCAGTTTTCAGCGACCATTATTACATTAATATTAGGCAGGTAAGCATTTTGCTTGATATCACAATATTGCAATCTGCTATATTTTTGATCCTCTGTTTTTCATTCCCCTCCTTTTCCTTCCCTGGCAGTGACTGGAGCACAAATGAGGCCAAGAGGCCTTCGGCAAAGGCACTCCCGTGCCTTTTCTCCCTGTGCACCTAAGTCAGACCTATGCTGCTCTAAGCCGCAAGTGGTTATCATGCGGCAAGCAGTGGAGAAATCAGAAGATACTGTTAGTCTTCATCTATGTACCCGAGTATGTGAGGCCGCACCTCGAATACTGTGTTCAGTTTTGGGCCCCTCACTACAAGAAGGACATGGAGGTGCTGGAGCGTGTCCAGAGAAGGGCAACGAAGCTGGTGAAGGGTCTAGAGAACAAGTCTTATGAGGAGCGGCTGAGGGAACTGGGGCTGGTTAGCCTGGAGAAGAGGAGGCTGAGGGGAGACCTCATCGCACTCTACAACTACCTGAAAGGAGGTTGTAGCGAGGTGGGGGTTGGTCTCTACGCCCAAGCAACAAGCGATAGGACGAGAGGAAATGGCCTCAAGTTGCGCCAGGGGAGGGTTAGATTGGACATTAGGAAAAACTTCTTCACTGAAAGAGTGGTCAGGCCTTGGAACAGGCTGCCCAGGGAAGTGGTGGAGTCACCATCCCTGGAAGTATTTAAAAGACATGTGAATGAGGCGCTTAGGGACATGGTTTAGTGGGCATGGTGGTGTTGGGTTGACGGTTGGACTTGATGATCTTAGAGGTCTTTTCCAACCTTAATGATTCTATGATTCTATTCCAACAGCCTGTTGTTAATAGCAGTTTTTCCCAATTTTATCTTGTGTCCACCTGGTATGTCAAAGTCACCATTTGACTTTTTTTTTTGCCAATTTTTTGGACATTTTTTGGCATCCCAGTTGTCACCATCCTTAGCAAACCAATGGATAGAATAAGCATAAACTAATCCAGCATTGTCCCAGTTTTGATTCCCGTGGAGCACAACTGAGGTGTAAGCTGGGGGATGAAGCTTTATGATTAAAGGCCATGAGCTCTGCCCAGTTCTACCCACAGGAGTCCCCTTTGCTGGGCTTGCAGTCCGACACTGTTGCAGTTGCTACCCTGTTTGTATAAATTCATAGCCAAAACAATTCTTGTAGTCTAGGCACAGGCAGTTTTTGTGTTGAGATTAGGGTGGCTAGACTAAAACTAGATCTGAAATTCTCAAGTCATTTCTGTTGTCTCAAATAGCCCCAAACCACTGATTTTTTTCAGACTCTTGGTCAGAATCCTGCCTGCGATACTAATCTGTATGTTATAAACTCAGGTCAAATGCTCTGGATACAAAATTGCATAGAAATGAAAAGTATGTATCAGTAAGGTGTGTTTCACAAAATATAATTCCACACATAAAAGCATTTGTCTCTCAGATATTGTAGCCGGACAACAACTAGATCACACTAGATGATTCAAATGCATTCTAAAAATAAAGTTACTGTGAATGCTTGCAGTGCAACATCTCTGAGACTGCTGGAGAAAAAGTAACTGTTTTCAGGCATCAGTCCTGCAGACAGTTTAATGAGCAAAGCAGTGCGATCTTCATCTTCAGCGGGTATTCAAACCATTCCTCTTTCCTGTGCGACTATTACAGCTGACAGATAACATAACTAATCACTAGTACCATCTCTGCGCAGAATAAGTAGACTGCGTGTGGCATCTGACTGGACCAGAATAAACATTTTGAATGACATTCAATTAATATCAAGCTCAATTTCATTAGAGGACATGACATGTATATCCTTTAAAAAATAGTGAGCTTCAGTCAAATGTGTACTACTTGCAAAGTGAAATCAGTATCTGAATTGTAGTTATTCAGAAATCAGTAACTAATGAAAAATAGCTAGGGTTTTGTTTAATACATGTAGTAAAAATAATATTTACTATCTTATCAGAAAAAAATAAGTTAATAAAATTTTAAGATTTCCTTATAAACTTCTGTTACTTAAGAAAGAAAAAGCAAAACATTCCCTCCCCCCCCACCTTTAAAAGTTTGGGAAATAATTTGTTTTATCCACTTTCCAAAGGAAAAAGAACTGTTCATTCATTCACTAAGAAACATTTTCCATTCATTTGCAAATAAGCTTTCTGAATAGAATTTAAGTAGAGAATTTGCTTTTTATTCAAAAGGAAAAAAAAAGCATTTCGTGTTAGATGGTTACACTTTCCAACCAGTAAAATGAGCTTAAATAATTAGCAGTAGGAGTACACAAATGTACAAATACGTTCAATCCCTGAAATAATCATCAACCCAGACCATACCCGACACCTCAACTATGTCATTTTTGCTTTCAGCCTTTTTTTAACAATTTCCTCATTATAGACTTTTGGAAACACCACACATACCTCAGCCTCTTTTCACATAAACATGCCCATTAACAGACCCAATTAAGCACAAGCTGTGTGGGTCACCTCACTTTGTTCCTGTTATTACAACCAGCATCATATAGCTCCTCTGTAACCTCCAGTTTTCTCTCCCCATACTCCTGTTTGAGGGCATTCCAATAACCATTTTTCTAAATCTCATCCTAAAACCTGCCTGCATGCATTCCCAGCCCGTTTATGACTTTGTTCAGTGCCAACATTATCCTTTAAATTAAAAACTCACGTTCATTTATGCTTTTTTAATCACGTTCCATAAGCAGCCTGCTCCAGGTGCAATCCTGCAGCCTGCAAGCCTTACTGGGATAGATGTGAAACACTGGATGCCCAGAGCCACGTACCGTGTATGTTCTTGCAGAGGCCTCACCAGCCCATCCCAAACCCTCATGGAAATACCTGTCCTAGTTCATCCTCCAGCCGCATTTATCACCATCTCATTGGTGTCTAGTGTGCTTCTGTTAGAGCTCCCAACTTAGACCAGCAAATAATTCACCATTCCTTCAGTACACATGGCTTTGCATTTTACGCTGCTGAATTTGATCCTATTTTTGCCGCTCTCTCCTCTGAGGTCATTCATTCCTCGTGTACGAGACCCTTTTCGCTATTCAATCATTCCTTTTAGTTTTGATCTGACAGGAAGTTTCATTAGCCCAAGCTGAGTTTTTTGGTGCCAAGGTTATTTCATTACCAAAGGAAGAGAAAAAGGAGAAAAGATACGCTATGCAAACACAGGGTTAACTTCAATGTTTATCACAGTTTAGTATAAGAATCTCTGTTGAACCCTGGCTTGCTGAGCTCATTTAAGCAGTTATATTGACTCTGTTAAGATAATTCCTTTGAGTACTACAGTGTGTGATGCAGCCCTTAAAAAGATCAAAATATGTATCTCTTGCATGAACATTTAGATAATTTAAACAAAGGTTATATCCTGAAGGACAACCCCAATATCTAAGAATCAAAATAATTAGTGGCCTCCCATTTGCAGAAAACTCATATATACAGTATTAATAAAGGACAAATTACAAGGCATATTTTACATGCGCCATTAAACTGGTGGGATTAAGCTTGCACAAAATGTAATTGCCTTTTGATGTGAATAAAGCACAAAAAGCCCAATCAGATGCAGCACAATCTAATTTATGACACAGCCCTAGATTTTTTTGGTGATTAGTGTCACAACATCACAAGTCTAATATATTACAGTGTTAAGAGGTACACAGCCCTGTTGTAAATTATTTCATTTTTCTCTCCTGTACATCTGAGGTGACAAAATGAAGGTAAATTTCTTCCTGACCATTTAGACAGCTCATTATTTCCCCAGAAGACTCCTGTGCCATCACTAATCTCTGCAATGTATCATCATTCATTTAAAATATCAATTTGCTGCAACCAATGTTAGACAGCACATTTTGTTTTCTAATTTTTCAATATGTTTGAGGACAAGTTCTCAGCTGAATTCTGCAGAGACTGAAAAACTGGAAACCCCCTCAAAATGTGAGAGTAAGACACATTTATGGGCTAGTTTCTCAGGTGATGCAAGTTGGGTTTTCTCCATTACTGTATACGTTATACTGGGGACTGGGTTAGCTCTCACTGAAGCAGAGGGACACAAGAGCCACCTTTCTCTTGATATAACCTAAACAAACAATAATCATCTTCGTATAACAGTAAAAGGACTTGCTACCCAATAGCATCTCCCAAACAAACCGTGCAATTCAGCACACTTGCATTTGAGCATCATTTCTGGACCTCTGCAGAGATGTAAACAGAGATTCAGGCATCAGCGAGGAAGGCAAATGAGAGCTACTAAACAGAAGTACCCACAATCTCTTCAAGGGTCCAGAATTAGATCTCCAAGTTGACTTAGGGGAAAAAAAAAAAAGCAAGTCTCAAGATATTCATGCAGAACATTAAAAAAACCAACAGGAAAGCTAACCAGAAATGGCTGTCTATGAATGATCATTTTGTATCAATTCAAGATTGCAATGAAGTCAGCAGGGAACTTCCTAATGATGTTCGCGGGAATGCAAACGTTTTTCTCCTCCCTTTTATCATCAAGAGAGGAGGAAGAAGAGTAGCCAGGCTGAGAAAGTGGTATTCAATTAGTTGCATTTCCCAATATTAAAATAGCATACTGTCTGCATAACAGCAGAACACATCACAGCACTCAAATTAAGTTATTGGAAGGACAAAAATACAAGACCGTAACTCAGCATTTCAGTCAGAAAAGGGCAACACAGTCACAAACCAGTCTTGTCATCTAGAAATGCCATGAAAATAACTTTTTAAAAAATAAATTAATAGAGTAGGGCTAAACACCTATAGACACTATAGCCAGCTGCGGGGGGATGACATGAGCATATTTTCAAGTATTTAAAAAGAAAAAAAGAAGCCACACACATTCACTCACATTGTAAGTCTATGTCACTAGTTATCTGTGCACTTTTTAGCACCCAGTTCTGGTATCATATCTCATGTAATAAAGACAAGAAAAAGCCACTGAGAAAGTGATTGGGATCTCCATGAAAGCTACATTGCAGCAACAGCTGTCCTACTGAGGCAGCAGATAAGTCCCAGAGGTCAATTTTCAACAAACACGTGCCACTGGTTGACATGTGGGTAGCTGTTCACACCAGAAGCAGCTTTTTGTCCCCAAGGGGCGGTTGCAGAGCCCGTGTCACAGCCAGGGGAGACCCACTGGTATCGGGGAGTCCTGGATCAGGCCCTAAAGCACAAGAGGGATTTTCACTGTAAACAAACTGCATCACATCACATCCATCTGAAATTTAAATTTCAGATTCCTTCCTTTAAAAGGGGGATTCTTAGGTTACCCCAGATCTGAGCACTGCATTTTTGTACTGAGGAGCGTTGCACGTACAGTTTGGCACAGGAGATACTCAAGTTCCCAGTGACATGTAGGGAACAAGTCTTCAGATATCACAGTGACCGCAGCAGTAGCACAAATCATCACAGAAGGGTACCAACAGTTTGCAGGATCAGCCCTCTCTATCAGTAGCACAAGATCCTTTCAAGAGGAACGCCTGGCAGACCGATGATGACGTTTGGGATGGCGCTCGGGAGGGGAGGGCAGGACAGGTGAAGCTGACGGTATCAGACAACGAGTGCTGCTCAACCAGGAGGGCAGGTTTGCACAGCCGTACTGAGAACACACAAGACTCTTGCACAAATGACAACTCAAGACCGAAGGGCAAAAACATGAGCTGAAAAAAATCAACATCAGTGCAGCTTTGACTGGATCCTGGGAAAGGTGCAGCTTTTGTCAAAGAAACTGTTTTGACTCTGGTTGGTTCCATTTTTTATGAACTTGTGGGGAAGGCTGGTCAGATACTGCGTATGAAAATGCACGACAATGATTTGCATTGGCTTGCTGCAGCACAAAGTGTCTCTGCAGACAGAAATAATGAAAACAAGACTAATATCTTTACTAAGCATTTTTATAACAATAACAAAAAAATAAGAACAAACTGCAGTCTTATTGAGGCAAATGAGAGACGATGAAGAGAGAAAACAAGTAATCAGGGTCAGAGTAACTGAGCCTTTGTGGGAGTCCTGGAGAATGCTATGCAGCAAAAGAAACGTGGAAACAGCAAAGCCACCGCCAAAGCAGTCCGAGAGCTCAGGGCCCAAGCCACATTCAGCACTGTCACAATTTTAAACATCAACCACAACCAGTGAAGACAACTAAGCCTCAAAATAAACCATTTCCAGAAGACTACTTCTGTTTTGCCATCTACAGCAGGATCAATGTCAGGTGGGATCATCAGGTTCAAGCAAAGATAACCTCATAAGTAAGTTTGTAAAGCAAAGGATGCAATAGGCAGCTGCAAACTAGCTCGAGCAGCAAGTTGTGCCATAAGAACATTTAAAAGACGGACATGGCAAACAGCTTCCCCATATCCTCTGCTGGAAGGAACTTGGGAAAACAGCAATGATTTGTAACTTTAACTAGTAGGCAAATTATAAATATTCAGAAGTATGCTTTATGTAACATTTGCCTTTTATCATTTGAAGAGCTGCTATTGCCTGGGAAAGGAGGCAGCAGGTTTGGCACAGTACCTGGCAGAGGTGCTGCAGAGGTATGTAAAAATTGTGTATCCAGCTAAGGAAGGACCTCTTATGCTTCTGGAACCCAGAGTGGGTTTTTTAAACATCTTCTTCATTACATACCAAATTAAGTTTAGCTAAACTCCTACCATCTCCCCTTTGCCCAAGAATCGCTACTGTTCTTTGCCGTCCAAATTCAAGTGTCAGTTTGTCCAGCAACGTAACCTTGACTGCACCAGCCTTTCTCAGCATAACTAGGAGCAAAATTTTGTTCAAAAAAAAAAGGACAAAGTTGTTTACAAAATATTTCTTTACACATCCCAATTTAATTTTTCCAGATTTAGAAATATCAAGAGAATTTGATGACAGAAACTTGAGGCATCTGCTTACAAGTGCATTCACTTAGTCATTTCTCAGTGCCAAATGCTGAGCCCTGATTCCCCAGCACCTTCATTAGCGTTTCCCCCACCACCCTCCCCGCTGCAATCCTGTGTGCAAAATAAGCTGGTCAGCCTGATGTACGGGTACTGATCAGGCAGACACGGGGTGAATCCGCACCTGGAAGAACAGCTACTGCCCCACACTGCTGAGAGGGACAGTGACATTGCATGGGGCCATCGAGCCCAGGGACACCTGCCCGAGCCACAGCCGCAGCTCTGGGCTTCACATCAGCTGGCCTTAGATGCACGCTGCCTCAAGGGGCACAAAGCAGGGACCAGTTACTGTGCGCGTTTCCCAGTATTTAATAGAAGTGCTTAAACAGGACAAGATAATTCCTATTAAAGAAAAATGGTGTTTCTCATTAATCAGCCAATTCAGCTCATTGCAAGGAATCGTACTCTTGAACTGCATGGGCTCGGTACCAATGACAACAACTGAGGGGCTGACCCAGCTTTTCCCAAAATCTGCTTAATTCAGTGGAAACTAGGGCAACTTCTGTACCAGAGATGGTATCACTTTCTGTTTAGGAACATCTTTTCTCTCTGGATCTCCACCCAAAGAAATTTGATTTTAATCTTCCCTTTTCGATGCAACAAAAGAAAAGCTGCCAGCTCACGGATACCTAAACACACCTTCTTCAGCACAGAGATTTACTTATTCATCAGCCTCTGGGCAGCATAAGAATTGAAAGCAGTCAGAAGGCACAAATTGGATTCATAATTTCCCTGCAAGAGACATCTCATGTTTCTCCGTACTGGATACGGCAGATAAGGTGAAGACATTTTGTAAAATTGACCAATTTTTTTTTATTGGCACACAGTGTAATCAGCCTACTCACACATCAGGCAGAACTTGTTAGGCAGAGCTTTGAAGGCTTTCAAAACATCTTCAGAAAAGAAACGTGTCTAACAAGAGCAGCAATAATGTATGTCTGCTTTAAGCCATGAAGTCCCCAAAAGGCTCGATGGGTACAAAGGCACGTAGCACCACCTGCTAAACACTAGAGCGATGCAGAACTGCTGCTCCAAGCCCAGGCACAAAAGGGTTCTTTGTATTGCACCCAGTCCGGGCGAAGCACAGAAGAGGACAAGGACGACCGTGATTTTCAGCGTTTAAATATATTCCTAGTCCTTGTGTGAAGAATTCAGCCTGGAAGAGTTGCAATAGAAGAGGCTATTCATCCGAGGTTATACAAAGAGGTTAATCCATTTCAGCACTCATAGGTTTTAATTCCCTATACGGAATAACCGTTCAAGCCATGAACAGTTTCACCAGTGCTACTGAATCAACATGTGAGGGAGGGCATTCATTATGACTTAAGTTATCAAAGTCAGGACCTTAAACTCCTGTAGGTTTGTTTAATTTCACTGACAGGGTAAAGAATTAAATTAGTTAACACAACTTGCCTGTTGAAGAACCATTATAGATTTAATTAAAAATGAGGAGACCATAGAAACCCTGTTTTACCTATACTACCCTTGTCCAACTGAAAATTCCTCCTAGACAGAAAACCTTAATTCTCTTGGATAACATTGTTCTGAGTTGAGCTTTCTTTTTCCTGAGCAATTGCTTTAGTGGTCTACAAGGTTTTCCTTGCCAGAGTGCTTGTAGGCACCATCAATAAATACCTGGACTCTTTTGGCTGGCAAAGGTCAACCCATGGCTAATGGATTGTCTTGGGAAGGTGTGCTGAATCCTGTTGTGAAGAAAGCAGCAACTATTGCCCAAACCAATTCTGATTTAACAGATGCAGCTTAGTTTAAAAAACTTATTCTAGATAAGTACCTTGATTGCATAAATTTCCTTTACTCGCATCAGACTTCTCAGGTAATCCCCCTGCAGTAACTCATGGCTCATATTTATTAGGTCTAAATAAACCATCCAGTGTATTGACTTAATCTGCATAATTGAGGGCAAAAAAGTCATACCAAATTTTCCTATTTTAATTTTATTCAAATTCATAAATGTTATTTACACATGTAAATCTTGACTGTTTAGGAAATATCAGAATATTGAACAGATGTTTTAAGCTTTAAATGGGCAGACTTTCCACATCGATTGTGTGCCGAAATATTCAATAATCAGCTGCACGGTGTAATATGCACTGTATCTTCCAGGCCAGAAATAGCTGATGGCAATTATTATAAGCAATCTTGCTTTCAAGGGGGACAAATTAGAACAAAGGAAAATAAGCTGGAAGAAATCACATCTGCTCTGCTTCCCTATAAGAACATGCACTGGGGGCAATGGAGAAAGGAAAAATGCAACCAAGGAGCTAGAGTTGGCTTTTAATAAAGCTGAGGTTTAAGTTCAAAGAAGCCCAGAAGAAAGTGTTTACCGAGCAACAGAAACACTTTGCCAGCAGATATCAGCAAACTAAGAGGAAGCAGCAGGACAAACTAGAGGGGTTTCTACAACGAGCAGGAATCCCCACTAGCAGAGGGGGGGAAACCGTGCCCAGAGACCTCCTTTTGGCCATATCTCCTGTGCTTTGTCAATGACTAAAGACCATTTAGCTCATAACATCTTCTGCAAAAGCTCTGTTTTCTTTTCTTCAATTGCTATAGGTCTGCAAAGAATAAAAATATAAAGTGTAGTAATCGGAAGCTGAAACTCTGCCAAGAGCAGTAGGCTGAGCAATAGGCAAGTCCTGGAGATCGATACTTGCGCTGCAGGTGCCATTCCCGAGCTGTCGCGCCAGCGAGAGCAAGCATCAATCTGCGCCCAGCAAACCTGTCCATGGAGCTGCAGACAGAGATTATGACTAGACCCGTGACAGCTCAAGGAAAAAAACCAACCAAACAAAAAACCACAGTCACACAACTCCAAAATGCAAGTTTCAATGCCGTTGTTCACAACCAGATACTCACCCAGGACTGAGAAGAAAGACAGGGCACACAGGTTTTAAAGAAGCTCCTTGCAAAATTGAAGTGCTTGAACCATAGTGTTTGAAACACTAAGTTCAAGATACTAAACTAGGAGGATGCTTTTTTTTCTTCTTTAAAAAAAAAGAGACTCAAGTCTGCAGGATTGAGCCTTTAAATCCAGGGTTGGCATCTAACAGAGACCAGCTCCCCTGCTGCATAAGTGCTGGGAACAGCCTGCTCCCCTCATTAGGGTGTTCAGTTTAGGTACCTAAACATGCATTTAGGAATCTACCTTTAGGCCCTAACCTCCCTGAGATATAAAAAAGAGGAAGTTGGATTTCAAAAGAAATCTGCTGCATTTAAGCTGAAAAGAACAGCAAAGCGCAGCTCGATGTGAAGGAAGCCGCCCGGCGTGCCGCGGGGCAGGGCTGTAACAGCAGCGTTGACAGATCCTCAGGAACAGCAGCATTAATAGGGGCTGACAGAGCATCCTGTAAGAAACAATCCTTATCCAACAGCATCTTTTTATTTACTAGTGGAGTCTACCTCCCCTGGGTACGTTACTATATACAGCAACTTTTAAAGCACATGCAGAGCCTTTAACAAAGTGTACTGAGAGGAAAGACAGCAGCAGGGTAAATTAGAAAAAAAACATTTCCATGTAAAGGAGATACAAATTCACTAAATATCAGAGTAGAGTAACAGCATTCCTAGACTGAAATATTAGAGCGGAGATACTAGACCTTTGTTCTGCCCAAATTAGTTTGCTCAGCATGTCTAAATTCTGAGTTCTTAAAAAAAAAAATCTGTCTCAGAAGTACAAAGATAATGCTTCAATGTAGTTTTATTTTTCATATTAAATTGATCTGTCCATTTTATCTATTCCTCTAAGAGCAGTAAATACTTCATATCTTGCACAGTATTCATATTTTGTTCTGCAACTTCAGTTGCACGAACTGAGTGCCCCCTACACCACAGCTGGTGCTAATTAGTCCTCCTGTGTTCAGCTAATCTCCTGGCACCTTAAAAAAAGGGAAGGTGGGAGCCCTGTCCCTTTATGAAGGGGAGCAGTGTCAAAGGAAAGGCTGTATGGAACAGCCTCTGGGCAACACCAGACTTAGTGCAATTGCTACAAGAGAGGCAAATAATAAAAGCCACTTAAAATATTTTATTCATGTCCCACAGGTCTTTACAACTCTCAAGCACACGCCCTGGGATCCAGACAAATCACCACTGCGGGATGCCCAGCCACACAGGTTGCCTGTAGTGCTTTGGGTTGATTGTTAAAGGATTGTAGCCCTCACAGCTTGTGCGCTTATCTCCAAAACTACACAGCTGAAGAACATTTCTGTTCCTGGAGGAAATGCTGTTTCTAAGGCTGACCCACCTTGAAATGGATAGGTAAATCAAGTTCCACACTGAAGCAGCTTTCTGGAGAACTGGTGCGAGAAATGCAGTTTATTGCACTTAACAAGCATTCTGCTGAATTGCTGCAATTGCTGCTTAGTCAAGTCAGCATTGAAGTTGCAAAAGAGTCATAGAAGTCCGAGTCTGACTTGTTATTTCTTCATTAGCACCTTAATATTTAGTACAATGCAACTCCTGTGCTGATAGTTCACAGTAAAAATGCAGATTGCATTTAAACTTATTTGCACACTCAAATAAATTCAGTTTACAGGATTTGTTCACTGACAGCTCACACTTACACCGTCATCTGCACAGGCAGAGCAGCTCAGGTCTGCACAGCATTACCAACGCCAGCCTACCACCGACACAACAACGCTCTGCAAGCTTTGCATCTCTCTGAAGAGATGAAACACAAAACACCTGCTACAAGACATTTCTGGGGCAGTGTCTCTAAAAAGTCCTAGAAGAGCGCCAGTGACCCAGGTATTGAATGGAGAACAAACACAGCAGCCTCACAGAGAATCCAGCCCCAAATGCTTTGCCATTGCATTAGGGTAGTGTTTGTCCTCTCAGACAGTACCAGGGTGGGGGGAGATGGCGGGGTGGTTTCCTCCCTCTTTGCCAGTGATATTCCAGATGTTAAACCCTGTATTATGTTTTGTTTATTTTGTCTTGCTTATTCAGACTTGGATGATGGTACAAACAAAACTACCATAGAGGGAACTGTAATACAATGAAAACTTGTAGTGGGTTATATGAAAGTCAGGAGTTGTTTTCATGTGTTGCAATGCCAAGATTACATTTTTGGCTACAACTAACCTGTCCTTGTAGTGAAAATGTTATTTGAGGAAGAAAAAAATAAATAAAATAAAATGCTTTCATCATTAGCAATTTCTATTGCAATAAAATCTTGGAAGATCTAGTAATACTCAACAAAAGTCTTTACTTCAGTGAAAGCAAAGATGAAATAACTTTGGGAAAAAAAAAGAAAGGCAGAAGTTTGGCCTCAATTATTTTATAGTTTCCATCAATAGAAGTAAGAAATCCTGTGGGAGGACAGAAAGCAGTAGGTGATTTAAAGGGTGTAATATCTCTTATTTTGTCCAAGAAAAGCTTTTTATTAGTTTCACTATTGAGTGATTTTTAGAGGTGAGAGGAAAGGAACAGAAATGAATCAATGTAATAATTCTGAAAGAAAAGTCAAGTTTAATAACAAGCAGATGTAATGTATGAACAGATACAAGAAAAGCTTTCAGGATGATAGTTCTGTGTCAGCTTTTGACAAGACATGGTTGGAAGATTATATATTGCATTTTGCATCAGCTTCTGTTAAGTAGTTACAGTGAAATCGTGCTGTTCCCCCTGGTTTCTCTCTAGCATGCCACTGTTAGACAAAAGTGGCAGGGTTTTTTGGGTTGGTTTTTTTTTGGTTGGCTTTTTGTTGTTGTTTTAACTTACTTAACTGTGCTAAAAAGCAACACTATACCTGGGGAAACATCATCATCTCCACTGCTTTTACATACAATAACCAAAGAGAGAAATGCAGATTAAGACAAGCCAAAAGCAATAACTGTTCACACAAATAAGATATGGGACTTAATACAATGAAATATGTTAGTGTGCTCCTGCTACACACAAGTCAGTAGAAAAGTTTAAGTGCTGCCTTTATAGGTCACCTGCCAAGAATCAATCTCCCTTATTCCACCTATTTCCTTGCTCTTTTTTGTTCACTTGATGCATAAAACTACAGCTTGGACTCCTTGTCAGGGCAACAGGGCAGGGATAGGTAGATACAAGAGAAGAGAGAGAGAGGGGAGCAGATGCTGTGGTTTTATCTCAAAACTAGCAATTCAAGAGGCACAGAAATTCACAAAGATATTCCCAAACTCCATTTGTTTAGATCAGGTCCAAAAATCATGGGATTTTTCCAGCCTTCTTAACTGAATCCAGACTCCCATTGTACAGCCTGGAAGTTCCCTATCTCCTGAGTCTCTTGGCTCAGTAGTTTTCTTCACAACTTATTTGTTTATTATGTAGTTGTGAGCTGTTCTGGCAT